>NC_045959.1:56007554-56060054 GCF_010909765.2 Amblyraja radiata | reverse complement strand
TCTCTGAAAAAACAATAAAAATTTAAGTGAAAAAAAAAATCGCCTCTTACCTGTATCCATCTATCACATGCCAGGCTTAATCCCCCCCCCCCCCCCCCCCCCCCCCCCCACCACCACCACCCCCCAAACCCCCACCCCATTTTCCACTTTTCCAGCTTTCTCCCACTATAATAATGTTCATGAGTAGAATTAGGCCATTCGGCCCATCATGTCTACTCCACCATTTAATCCTGGCTGATCTATTTCCCTCTCAACCCCATTCTCCTGTTTTTTGCCCGTAACCCCTGACACCCGTACTAATTAAGAATCTGTCCATATCCATCTTTAAAATATCCATTGACGGCCTCCACAGCCTTTTGTGACGATGAATTCCACAAATTCACCACCCTCTGACTATAGAAATTCCTCCTCGTCTCCTATCTAAAGGTACGTCCTTTTACTCTGAGGCTGTGGCCTCTGGTCCAAGACTCTCCCACTGGTGGAAACATCCCCTCCACATCCACTCTATCCAGGCCTTTCACTATCAATCTGAAGAAGAGTCTCGACCCGAAAAATCATCTGTCCACTCCCGCCACATGTGCAGCCTGACCCACTGAGTTACTCCAGCACTTTGTGTGTGAGAGTGTGTGTGAGTGTCTGTGTGTGTGTGTGTGTGTGTATGTGTGAGCGTGTGTGCTTGCTTGGGTGTGTCTGCTGTACCTTCTACCTGTCTTTACTTCAGGCTGATTTTCCAGGAACCTGAGTTGCTGAAACATAAGAGTCACTACCAGAAACGTCACCCATTCCTTCTCTCCAGCCTGTCCCGCTGAGTTACTCCAGCATTTTGTGTCTACCTTTGCTGAAACATGTCCTTTAGGCATCTCGATGGTGAGTCACCGCCCCATGTATGTGCATGTTCAGTCAAGTGTGGAGGAGAGTCTGTGAAATAATTGTTTGCCTCCACCAGCGTTTATTTGAAATGGCGATAAAAAAACACGTCATATTTACACCAGGGAGATAAAAATAGGAACATTGTCAGATTGAAGCTAACCCACCTATTTCTCCCAGTACCCAGTTCTCTCGGCACAGTGGTACAGTGGTCGAGTTGCTGCAGCAATTCACTTCATGTATGTGCGTGTTCAGTCAAGTGTGGAGGAGAGTCTGTGAAATAATAGTTTGCCTCCACCAGAGTTTACTTGAAATGGTGATAACAAAAACACTTTATATTTACACCAAGGAGATGAAAATAGGAACATTGTCAGATTGAAGCTAACCCACCTATTTTCCCCAGTTCCCAGTTCTCTCTGCACAGTAGTGTAGCAATAGAGTTGCTGCTTCACAGCGCCAGAGACCCGGGTTTGATCCTGACCTAGGGTGCTGTCTGTGCGGAGTTTGCACGTTCTCCCCGTAACCGCGTGGGTTTTCTCCGGGTGCTCCGGTTTCCTCCCACTCCAAAGACGTACAGGTTTATGGGGCAGTTCACAACAGCGGTATGAATATTGATTTCTCTACCTTCAAGTAACATAGAAAATAGGTGCAGGAGGAGGCCATTCGGCCCTTCGAGCCAGCACTGCAAGTAACCCTTGCATCTCCCCTCTCTTCGTCCCTCCCCCACCCCAGTCGTCGATCTAGTTTCACTGTCGTCCTGCTGAGTTTCACTGTTTGTATCACTCATGATCACCTTCCCCACAGACAACAATGGATGATTGTGGGCTCCACCTTTCCTTGATCATCGGTGCTTTTTGCATAGCTTTCATTCATTTGTTCTATGTGCTTTTCATATCTCTCGTTCACCTCTTCCCTGTTTGAAGAAGGGTCTCCACCCGAAATGTCACCTATTCCTTTTCTCCAGAGATGCTTTCTGATCCGCTGTGTTACCCCAGCTTTTTGTGTCTCTCTTCAGTGTAACCCAGCATCTGCAGTTCCTTCCTACACGGGTTTGTAGGTTAATTGGCTTTGGTAAAAATTGTAAAATTGTCCCAAGTGTGTAGGACAGTGCTGGTGTACGGGGTGACAACTGGTCAGCACAGACTCGGTGGGCCGAACGATCTGAATCAATGCTTTATCTCTAAAACTCTAGCCTAAACCTACCTCCAAAGCATGCCAAGGTGATTGGGATTACATTAAAACAACACCAACGAAGGACAGGAGTCACAAGTCAACATTAGACTGAGGGCAAGCCACATTGAGCTACATATTTTTCCCCCGGTGAGGTGTTGCAGAGATTTCAGGTTTTCACTCTGTATGCTTTGTCAGTGGGAGGGATTATATCGAAAGAAAGATTTTATTTCAGACTAACCACTTCGAGTACCACACCCCTACTTTTTTTTATTTTATTAGACAAGTACAATAATGTAGTACATAGGTATCTAATACATAATGAGATAATACAGTTCATGTACAACTTCTAGTTTCAAATTTAGCAGAATAGAACAGAAAATGAGACAAGTCAAGATAGAGGAGAAAAAAATATCATAAGCCGTAGTTTTCGTTCGTGAGATAGTAAAGAAAGCTCAAAGAAAAGGTAGAAGGGGATAGAGTAGAAAAAAGAGAAGAAAAAGAAAAAGAAAAAGACATAGAGAGACAGAAAGGAAACCACACCCCTACTTAATTGCATTTTTATTTCATGTTGGGGTAAACATCCTGGGTGAATTCGGGTGAGTTCCAGCGATCATCCTGTTCACACTAGTTCTATCCTACTCTCTAAGGACAATTTGTAGAGGCCAATTAACCCACAAGCCCGCACGTATTTGGAGTGTGGGAGGAAACCGGAGCTCCCGAAGGAGGCCCGTGCAGTCACAGGGAGAACATGCAAACTCCGCACAGACATCACCCATAGTCAGGATCGAACCCGGGTCTCTGGTGCGGTGAGACAGCAACTCTATCGCTGCGCCATCGTGCCATTCCTGCTTTTGTCCCATCTCAGAATGAAGGACAGACCTCACATGCCTCTCTTCCCCTGAATTGTGATTTCGCAGAATGATTTAGCATAACTTATCTCCCATCCCTGAATCGGCCATTTCTCTATTATCCCCCTTCTTTCCCCTCCACGTGACCTCTTCCACCCACACCCCTCCCTCTGGCCTGATATTTCACTCCTCCATTTTTATTCACCTGATACCTTTTTGTCTCTTTCAGCTTGTGCTTTCACCACTTACTCCACCCATCTAACAATAACCCACCCCCTCACCTGTATTCACCTATCACATTCCCTTTGCCTGGCTTCACATTTCACTCCTCTCCCTTTCTCACACCCGTCTGCCTTCTTTACACCTCTCGCTTGTGTCCACCCATCTGCCGATCAAAACCCCCTTTCCCTGTATCCACCTATACCTTGATAATAATAAATAATAATAAAATAACAAAGAACTGTAGATGCTGGTTTATACTTGTGTCGACCCAAAACATCATATCCATTCCTCCCGAGATGCTGCCTAACCTGTTGAGTCACTCCAGCACCTTGTGTCCACCTATCATTTGCCAGGTTTAGTCGCGCTCCTACCTCTCTCCCATCTCATTCTGAAAAAGGGTCCCGACCCAATACGCTGCCTGTCTATGTTCTCCTGAGGTGTTGACTGACCTGCTGAGCTACTGGGGCATTTTGTTTTTTATTTCTGTAAGCCAGCATCTGCAGTTCCTTGTATCCATCTGTCACTTGAGCCTTTGTCCCACCCCTCCCACCTCACTTTTACTGCTTTCTCTCCCCTACTACAATCGGTTTGCAGGAGGGTCCCGACCTGAAATGTTGCCTGACCCTTTCCTTCCACAGATGCTGTTTGACCAGCTGAGTTAGTCCAGCACTTAGTGTTATGCTCAAGGACAGAAGTAGTTGCACTTACACCACAGTGTTGCCATCATCTAAAGAAATGAATGGCCATTGACCTTCTGTTGGACCTCAGCTGGAGAGGGTTTGTGGAGATCACAGAGAACTTGTGTGTGGGTTTAAACCAAAGATAGACACAAAATGCTGGAGTAATTCAGCGGGACAGGCAGTATCTCTGGAGAGACGGAATGGGTGACGTTTCGGGTCAGATTAAGTCTGAAGAAGGGTCTCAACCCGAAACGTCACCCATTCCTTCTCTCCAGAGATGCTGCCTGTCCCGCTGAGTGACTCCAGCATTTTGTGTCTGTCTTCACAGAGAACTAGGAATCCTAACGGTGGTGACATCTGTGCAGAAGGCTGATCTTCAGTGTTTCCTATCTTACTTCTCTGGAGTCAAATAGTCATCAGGCAACTGAACCATCCCTTCACCACCTAGAGAGTGGTCCTGAGCTGCCATCTATCTCTTTGGAGACCCTCGGACTATCTTTAATGCGACTTTACTGGACTTTATCTTGCACAATGTCTGTGATGAATATGATGCCAAGTTAAACTGACCTCCTCTCCCTTCATGAATCAACATCCCTCCATTCCCTGCATATCCATGTACCTAACCAAGAGTCTCTTAAACGCCACAATCGGATCTGCCTCCACAAACCTTATCCCTGGCAGTGCCTTCCAGGCACCCACCACCCCCTGTGTAAAAAACATACCCTGCACATCTCCTTTAAACTTTGCCCCTCTCACCTTAAAGCTATGTCCCTCTAATCTTTGATTTTTCCATCTTGAGAATAAGGTTGTGACTGTCCATCCTATCTACGCCTCTCTTCATTGTATATACTTCTATCAGGTCTCCGTACAACTTCCGGTGTTCTATCTGTCCAATCCAAGCACCTACCAAAATAAACTGAGACCCACACCACCCTGGCCACGCTCTCATTTCACGGCTACCATTGGAAAGAAGGTACAGGAACCTGAAAACCATAGTGCAGACTGGGCAATCGTTTCGCTGAACACCTTCGCTCAGTCCGCCTTGGTCTTCGGTTGCCAAGCACTTTAACTCCCCCTCCCATTCCCACACTAACCTTTCTGTCCCTGGCCTCCTCCACTGCCAGAGTGAGGCCACACGAAAATTGGAGGAGGAACACCTCATATTTCGCTTGGGCAGCTTACACCCCAGCGGCATGGATGTTGATTTCTCTATCTTCAAGTAACCCTTGCTCTCCCTCACTGTCTGTCCCTCCCCCTCCCTAGTCAGTGTTCTAGCTTCACTGTCGTCCTGGTGAGTTTCACTGTTTGTATCACTCGGTATCACCTTCCCCACAGCCAACAATGGACCATTGTGGGCTCCACCTTTCCTTGATCATTGTTGCTGGCTCCGATTTGTCTTTTTGCATATCTTTCATTAATTTGTTCTATTCCTTTTCATATCTCGGCAGATGGCACAATGGGCTAAGTGTTCGGCTGGCAACCGGAAGGTAGCTGGTTCGAATCCCGCTTGGAGTGCATACTGTCGTTGTGTCCTTGGGCAAGACACTTCACCCACCTTTGCCTGTCTGTATGGAAGTAATTATGTGAAGCACTTTGGGGTCAATGCAAGTTGACTAAAAATGTGCTATATAAATAAAGACATTATTATAAATAAAGACATTATTATTATCTCTCGGTTCCCTCTCCCCTGACTCTCAGTCTGAAGAAGGGTCTCGACACAAGATGTCACCTATACCCTTTCTGCCTGACCCGCTGAGGTACTCCAGCACATTGTATTCGCCACCAGCTCTAGAACAGCTTCTTTCCAACAGCCATCAGGCTCTTGAACATTATACAACAAGAATATCAATTATGACCGTAAGTGCACTTTGTGGTTTCTGATGTGCTAATATTGTGGTTTCTAATGTATTGAATTGTCATTTATTATATATTATTTCTGTGCATTGTGTTTATACGCCTGTTATGCTGCTGCAGGTAAGAATATCTTTGTTCTATTCTCGGTACATATGACTTTTGACTCATTATTGAAACTCATTAACTAAAAGAAAAACACGCAGAGACGGAGACAGTTTCTGGCAAAGCCTTTCTCATGTTTTTGTTGAGCTTCAGTATTTGTAAATGGGTTCGGGCGTTGCTGCTATGGATTACGGTTGCCAAGGGCGTGGATTGAAACACCGAACCGTGCCTAGCTACAAAACTCTTATGTCTCACGCCACGGTCTAGTTGCTGTTTGGGATCTCAAGCACTTCACCTGATCTCGCCCGGGGGCTGGGCAAATCACTCAGCCGTTGCTAAACTACTGCTCCTGCCTGCCCCAACCCCTTCCAGCTCAGCTTCTCTCAACCAAAGATACTAGAGCAAGCTCTCAACACTCAATAGCTGGACGTCCCACAGTAGCGATTCCCTGAGGAGAACCGGGAGATCGCGATCGATGGCTTGGATTAAGTCGAGATATATCTTTTGTCTCTTCCTTTTAACGGTAGGAATTCATGTTAATTTAGGCTAACATTTCCAATTGTTTGTGTGTGTGTGTGTGTGTGTGTGTGTTTTGCAAGCTTAATCCTATCATTGGGTTGCTTTAGAACTTCTGCAAACGAATCTAATCTTGTCCCAGGAGAAACATGTTGTTCACGCTCAAAGTTTTATTAATTCTGAGTTGAGTTTATTGTCACATGTACTGAGTACAGCGAAAAGCTTTTTTGTTGCGTGCTATCTATTCTAGCATCGAATCCAATAACTAGAATGCAGTCCCGAACTACTTTCTACCTCATTGGAGACCATCGGACTATCTTTGATCGGACTTTACTGGCTTTATCTTGCACTATTCACGTTATTCCCTTATCCTGTATCTGTACACTGTGGCTACCAATTCATGTATTGTCTTACTGCAGACTGGTTAGCACGCAACAAAAGCTTTTTTACTGTACCTTGGTACACGTGAAATAAACTGAACTCAGATTTAAGCAGGTGATTTACAGATTATGGGAATGAAATGTGTCTGAATTTTGACTTCGTTGCTTATTTAAGGAGATAGCATGGAGGATAACATGGAAGATCTGCAATATTGGATTGTAATTCTTCTGTGATTTCTTTTAACCTTCTTTCATAATACTCCTGTAAAAGTACAAAGGAAATTTTGCTCAAGGGCAAGAGGGTGGCACAGCGGTAGAGTTGGTGCCACACAGCGTCAGGGACCTGGGTATGATCCTGACCTTGGGTGCTGCCTCCGTGGAGTTTGTACGTTCTCCCTGTGACTGCGTGGCTTTCCTCCGGGTGTTCCGGTTTCCTCCCACATCCCAAAGACGTGCGGGTTTGTAGATTAATTCTCCTCTGTAAATTGTCCCCTCAGTGTGTTGGGGAGAACGAGTGTATAGGGTGATTTCACGAAAGGTCACTGGATCATAGATCCTCACCCACGTGACCGCAAAATCCAACTGGGGTACAAGCGTCACTTCCAGTACATGTTATTGATGCTGAAAACGCGAACTTTCACACCCGTTAAAAACCGCGAAAACGGCCCGTTTATGAGCTGTAAATAATTGCCAGTCGGGGTGACCGTGAGACACAGTTATCTTACTTTAGCTAAGGAATGGGATAATTGTCAGCTGTTAATTGGATAATAATAATAAAATGTCCTGATTTTGTCCAATTAACAGCTGACAATTATCCCATTCCTTAGCTTGCATCTGAGTAAAATTCATTTCAAAACGCATTGATAGTTTACGGTTATTTAAATGGTAAATGTAGCTTCAGAAGCGTTTCCATTTTGTATGTTAAAACCCACCTGAGAACCATGGGTGATTTTGCAATTTTACTGACGGATTTTTCACTTTTAAAACTTTTCATATAACAAATGAATAAAGATAAAACGTCAATAACGCCTTACTTTTGATGAAATGCAGCGAGCAAACGCGATAATTCCCGATATTTTCGATCTTTATATCTCCACGGCGAATGTCCGCTAACCACTTCCGCTGTTGTTGCCCCTTCAGCTCCCTCTTGTATTTACCTTCGTTTTTATCTATCTTCTGGACTGTAAAGTAAGATAACTGTGTCTCACGGTCACCCGGACTGGCACAGTTATTTACAGCTCAAAAATGGGCCGTTTTCGCAGTTTTAAACGGGTGTGAAAGTACGCGTTTTTGAGCATCAATAACATGTACTGGAAGTGATGCTTGTACCCCAGTTGGATTTTGCGGTCACGTGGGTGAGGATCTATGATCCAGTGACCTTTCGTGAAATCACCCTATGGAGTGATCGCTGGCCGGTGGGCCAAAGGGCCTGTTTCCATGCTACATCTCTAAACTAAACTAAACTAAACTCGTCTTGTGTCTACAAAATAATTCTGTTGGATTTTGAACAGAAAACAAAATGCTTCCTCTGTCTTTGCTTCCTGATGTTCTGGTGGGGTAGTTTAGTTTAGTTTAGTTTAGTGTATTTTAGTTTAGAGATACTGGAAACAGGCCCTTCAGCCCAACGTCCCAAGCCAACCGACATATCACATCTACACTAGTCCCACCTGTGTGCGTTTGGCTCATATCCCTCTAAACCCGTCATATTCATTTATGTACCTGTCTAAATGTTTCTTAAATGTTGCAATAGTACTTGCCTCTGGCAACTCATTCCATACCCCCACCACCCTTTGTGTGACAAAGTTACCCCTCGGGTTCCTATTAAATATTTCCCCCCTCACCTTAAACAAACGTCCTATGATTCTCGATTCCCCTACTCTGGGCAAAAGACTCTGTGCGTATACCTGATCTATTCCTCGCATGATTTTGTACACCTCTATAAGATCACCCAGGTATGTACCTGAATGGTGTCCCAACCTCTAAACAATGGCGATTCACCAGTTTGTTAATATCATGAACTGCAGATGCTGTTTTTCAATAAAAGGCACAAAGGGCTGGAGTAACTCAGCGGGTCAGGCAGCATCTCTGGAGAACTCTCTGGATTGGTGACGTTTCCGAATGTGACCCCTCTTCAGATACGAATTGTGACCTGGGATTGTGGGCTTGAGTTACAGGGAGAGGTTGAATAGGCTGGGACTTTTTTCTTTGGAGTGTAGGCGGCGGAGGGGTGACCTTATTGACGTGTACAAAATCATTACTGGCATGGATAAAGTGAACGCTCGCAGTCTGTTCCCCAAAAACTAGAGGGCATGGGCTTAAGAATAGGAGAGAAATTTAAGAGGGACATCAGGGGCAACTTGTTCACTTGAAGATTAGTCCATAAATGGAATGAACTGGCAGAGAGAGCCATAAAAGTGGATATAATGCCGACTTTTACAGGCACTGGGACAAATAAATGGATAGGAATGGTTTAGATGGAGATGGGCTAAATGTAAATGGACTAGCCCTGTGTGATAATTTAGCCAGCAGGGGCAAGGTGGATCGAAGGGTCCGTTTCGGTGCTCTCCAGCTCTCTGATTCTATACCTCTAATTACCCCTCTGCACTAGTTTAGTTTAGGTATAGTGCGGAAACAGATCCTTCGGTCCACGGAGTCCACGCCAACCAGTAATCCCCACACATTAACACTATCCTACACACACACACGGGACAATTTACAAATTTACCAAGCCAATTAACCTACAAACCTGTACGTCTTTGGAGAGTAGGAGGAAACCGGAAAAATCCCTATGCTGGTCATAGGGAGAACGTGCAAACACCGCACAGACAGCACCAGTAGTCAGGATGAAACCCGGGTCTCTGGCGCTGTAAGGCAGCAACTCTACCCCTGCAACACCGTAAAATATACCTCTAATGCTCTCTCGTTGCGTTCATTGTTGTTCACCGGTTTTATAGCCAGTCTGCATCAAATTTGATTTAGTCCAGGGATATAGCACAGAAACAGGCCCTTTGACTGACCATCGATCACCTATTCGCACTAGTTCTATGTTATCCCAATTTCTCATTCACTCTGACGCCTGAGGTCAGGATCGAACCCAGGTCTCTGGCACAGTGAGGCAGCGGCTCTACCAGTGGCGCCATTCCATGGCTGTGTCGCAGCACGTTATAGCCCAGTGATCCAGAGGCCTGAACCAGCAACTCAGAAACACATGTTCAAATCCCGACATGTTGGCTGTGGAATTTAATTCCATTAATACTTTACTTGACACTTTAGAGATACAGCGTGGAAATAGGCCATTCAGCCCACCGAGTCC
The DNA here is from genome assembly GCF_010909765.2 of Amblyraja radiata. Classification (NCBI taxonomy): domain Eukaryota; kingdom Metazoa; phylum Chordata; class Chondrichthyes; order Rajiformes; family Rajidae; genus Amblyraja; species Amblyraja radiata. The sequence goes on along the minus strand of NC_045959.1, from coordinate 56,050,099 downwards.
CTGCTGACCCGCGATCACCCACTACTATCCTACACACTAGGGGCAACGAAGCCAGTCTTTGGAGTGTGGGAGGAAACTGAAGCAACCGGGGAAAACCCATGCAGATCATGGGGAGAACGTACAAACTCCGTACAGATGGCGCCCTTAGTCAGGAACCGTGGCCGGGTCTCTACTGCTGTGCCACCATGCTGCTGTGTAGTAAGTAGGAAGTTGCGAAGTAGGGTGGGAGCGTTGGTGCAGCAGTAGCATTGCTGCCTCACAGCGACAGAGACCTGGGTTCGATCCTGACTGCGGGTGCTGTCTGTATGAAGTTTATACGTTCTACTCATAACTGCGTGGGTTTTATCCGGGTTCTCTAGTTTCCTCCTACGCTCGAAAAACACACAGGTTTGGAGGTTAATTGGTTTCGGTAAAATTGTAAATTGGCCCTAGTGTGTAGAATAGTGCTAGTGTACAGGGATTGCTGGTCGACATGGACTCGATGGGCCGAAGGGCCTGTTTCCATGCTGTATCTCTAGTCTAGTCTAAAGAAATATGTGGGGAGTTTTTTTACAGTGGGTGCCTGGAACATGCTGCCAGTGGTGGTGGGGAGGCAGATACGGTAGTGGTGTTCAGGTGGCTTTTAGTTAAGCAGACACAAGAAACTGCAGATGCTGGTTTACAGGAGCATCTCTAGACAATATGGATAGGCTACATATTGGCTCAGGAACATCTTCAGACTGTTCTGAAGTCTGAAGAAGGGTTTCGGCCTGAAACGTCGCCTATTTCCTTCGCTCCATAGATGCTGCTGCACCCGCTGAGTTCCTCCAGCAATTTTGTGTATCTTCAGACTGATTGTAACAGTGGTGGGTGGGGGGGGGGGGGGGGGGGGGGGGGGGGGGAGCAGGAAGAGAGGTGTGGGTGAGACAAAACCTGGCAAATGATAGGTGGACACGGGTGAGGGGGAGATTGATTTGCTGATGGTTTGGACAAAGGCCAGGGATGAAAACACAATAAGTATGAGATAACAAGGGAAGGATAGGAGAGGCATGAAATGCGAAGCAAGGAGAAGGGATATGTGGATGGGGACAGGGAAAGGGTAAAAGAAGAAAAGGGTGTGCATCTAGGTGTGGCACAGGGGGGAGCGGGGTAGAAATTAAGGGGGAAGTGTAAGCAGGGTAGACAATCAAACCCTTTTTCCCAGGGTGGAAATAGCTAAAGGAGGCCATAGGTTTAAAGTGTGAGGGGCGAAGTTTAAAGGAGCAAACTGTCCTTGTTTACACCCCTCCCTCACCCATCGCCCATGTTTACCTATTACCTGCCAAGCTTTGTCCTGCCCTTCCTCTCTTCTAGCTTTCCTCCTCCCCACCCCTTTCACAATTAGTCTGACGAAGGGCCCCGAGCTGAAATGCCACCTCTCCATTTTCTCCAGATTGCTGCCTGACCAGTTTGAGTTACCCCAGTACTATGTGCCTTTTTTTTTAAAGGAGATATGCAGAGCATGTTTTGTTACACAGAGGGTGGTGGGTGCCATGGAGACAGATAAGACTGTGGCATTTGAGAGACCTTTAGATAGGCACCGGATATGCAGGGAATGGAGGTATAGGGGTCACGGGCAGGCAGAGGAGATTATTTTAACTTGGCAACATGCCCGGCACATATATTGTGGGCTGAAGGGCCTGTTCCAGTGCCGTATTGTTCCACGTTCTATGTTGTTATTGTACCTGCCTCAACCACGACCTCTGGCAGCTGGTTCCATATACCCACCATCCTCTGTGTGAAAAAGTTGCCTTTCAGGTTCCTTTTAAATCATTCCCCTCGCACCTTAAATCTCTGCCCTCTAATTTTTGATTGCCCGACTGTGCTTAAAATACTCATTATAGAAGTGCATTCACCGTATGCACCTCTATAAGATCACCTCACAGCTACCTACGAGGCAGAATATATTTCCACGTCTTCAGAAGAACATAAACCGTATAAGCCAAACACCAAGGAATGCATTGTGTAATTCAGAAGGAACTTCTTAATTCAAGGAGGGGTGAGAAAGTGGAATGGGTCTGAAAGGGAGCGGTTGAGATATATAATACAGGTACATTTCAAGGAGTGCTTGAGAGACAAGGAATACCAGGCACGCAGATAGATTTAGCTGTGGGAAGCTCGATGAAGGCTTGACTGGGACACAGATTATAAGTATTGTATCGGGGTGCCTGACAGCAATGGTTTGGGAACAGCTCCATCCAAGACTGCAAAAATTTGCAAGGAGTTGTGGACGCAGCCCAGACCATCGCACAAACCAACCTCTCTTCCATTGACTTCACCTACACTTCACCCTGCCCCGGCAAGGCCACCAGCATTAGTTTGTCCTCGAACAAAGTAAACTTGGTTGCACTTGGTCTGGTCTCTATATGACTTCAGTCTCATACCACCAGTTGCCAGGGAAAGGTTTTAGTTTAGTTACAGAGAAACATAGAAAATAGGTGCAGGAGTAGGCCATTCGGCCCTTTGAGCCAGAGAATCATATCATTCAACATGATCATGGCTGATCATCCAAAATCAGTACCCCATTCCTGCTTTCTCCCCATATTCCTTGATTCCATTAGCCATAAGAGCTAAATCTAACTTGGGACGACAGATAGCACAATGGGCTAAGTGTTCGGCTGGCAACCGGAAGGTAGCTGGTTCGAATCCCGCTTGGAGTGCATACTGTCGTTGTGTCCTTGGGCAAGACACTTCACCCACCTTTGCCTGTGTGTGTCCTTGGGCAAGACACTTCACCCACTTCACCCACCTTTGCCTGTGTGTGTGGATGTAATTATGTGAAGCACTTTGGGGTCAATGCAAGTTGACTAAAAATGTGCTATATAAATAAAGAAATTTAAATTTAACTCTGTACCTTCTGCCGAAAGGGAGCAGGGAGAAGAAGGAATGACCAAGGTGGGATAAGTCTTTGATTATGTCAGCTGCTTTCCCGAGGCAGCGTGAAGTCTAATAGTCTCGATAGTTAACAATCTCAGCAAGGGTATGCTGTGCTAGTGGCTATTTGATTTATTCTTTTTTTTTAGACATCTTGTGTCACCAGAAAGTCCAATAGTTATTGGCAATTGCCCTTAAAAGGGCAGTGGTGTAGCCTTCTCAGCTCAAATTGCACCCGGGGGAAGGGAGTTACAGAATTTAGATGCACCTAGAGAAACATGACAGCTAATTTTCCAAGTTTCCTGTACAGACAAGCCCCTGTGATCTCCAGTATTCCCACGCATTAAAAATAAGCCTTTCCCTTCCTTTTACTATGGTGCTTGTTCACAATGCTGAATAAACTCTTACATCCCTGCATGCTTTTCCACTACTAGGGGCAGCACAGTAGCACAGCAGTAGAGTTGTTGCCATACAGCGCCAGAGACCCGGGTTTGATCCTGACTACCAAGATCCCGGAGAAAACCCACACAGATCACGGGGAGAACGTACAAACGTGTTGTTTGGTTTAGTTTACTCTAGCGACACTCTAGGGGCTAGTGGAGTCAAGGGATATGGGGAGAAGGCAGGCACGGGTTATTGATAGGGGACGATCAGCCATGATCACAATGAATGGCGGTGCTGGCTCGAAGGGCCGAATGGCCTCCTCCTGCACCTATTTTCTATGTTTCTATGATACAGCACAGAAACAGGCCCTTCAGCCCACCGAGTCAGCGCTGACCAGTGACCCCCGCACACTAACACTATCCTACACACACTAGGGACAATTTACAATTTTACTGAAACCAATTAATCCACAAACCTGCACGTCTTTGGAGTGTGGGAGGAAACCGAAGCACCCGGAGAAAACCCATGAGGGTCAAGGGGAGAATGTGCAAACTCTGTATAGACAGCACCCATAGTCAGGATCGACTCGGGTCTCTGGCGCTGTGAGGCAGCAACTCTACCACTATGCCACCGTGCCGCCCTATAGGATAGTGTTTGTGTGCAAGGATTGCTGGTCAGCACGGACTCGGTGGGTCAAAGCGCCGGTTCCTGTGCTGTACTGTCCTGTGTTCTACGTTAATACATAGCAGGGGCAGGATCAAGGTTAGTGAATGCCCCTCTCTGGTTCCTAGTTCCTCTGCTTCTATTTTAAAGCCAAGATACTGTAGACCTGGGCACCATGGTTCATGCCCATTAAAAATTTAATTTCATTTTGACAAACTGGTTTTGTGGCATTGAATAGGAAATAGATTTAATTTTGGAGCTTTGATTTAGACGTGGGAGGAAAGAAGTGTCTGTTGGCATGTCCAGCAAGTTTATTTTAGTTTAGTTTATGTTTTGTTTAGAGATAGTGTGGAAACAGGTTATTCGGCCCACCGAGTCCATGCCAACCAGCGATCACCAATACACTAGTTCTATCCCACTAGAGATCATTTACAATTTACAGAGCCAATTAACCTACAAACCCACATGTCTATCGGATGTGGGAGGAAACTGGAGCACCGGAGAAAACCCAAACAGATCACAGAGAGAACGTACAAACTCCGTACAGAAAGCACCTGTGGTCAGGATCGAACCTGGGTCTCTGATGCTGAGAGGCAGCAACTCTGCCGCTGCACGATTGTGCTCCCCCAATATACTCCGTATTCACAGAGCCATGGACGGCAATGCAATGACCTTCCTTGTGGCATTTAGAACATGGAACAGCACAGGAACAGGGCCTTCGACCCACAATGTCTGTGCCGAAACTGATGCCAAGACAAACTCTTATCAGCCTGCACTTGATCTCTATCCCTACATTCTAGGGCAGCACCGTGGCGCAGCGGGTAGTGTCGCTGTCTCACAGTGCCAGAGACCCGGGATCAATTCCAACCTTGGGAACTGTCTGTTTGCGGAGTTTGCACGTTGTCGCTGTGACTGTGTGGGTTTTCTCTGGGTGCTCAGGTTTCCTCCCACATCCAAAGGATGTGCAGGTTTGTAGGTTAATTGGCTTCTGTAAATTGCTGCTGGTGTGTAATGCCCCTGTCCCAATTAGGAAACCTGAACGGAAACCTCTGGAGACTTTGCGCCCCACCCAAGGTTTCCGTGCGGTTCCCAGAGGTTTTAGTCAGTCTCCCTACCTGCTTCCACTACCTGCAACCTCCGGCAACCACCTGCAACCTCCGGGAACCGCGCGGAAACCTTGGGTGGGGCGCAAAGTCTCCAGAGGTTTCCGTTCAGGTTTCCTAAGTGGGACAGGGGCATAAGGGAGTAGATGAAAAACTGGGAAAACATAGAACTAGTGTGAACGGATGATCGGTGGTCTGCCTAGACTTGGTGGGCGAAAGGGCCTGTTTCCATGCTGTATCTCAAAACTAAACCCTGCATATCCATATGCCCATCCAAATGTCTCGTAAGTAACACAATCATATCTACCTCCACCACCACCCTCGGCAACATATTCCAGGCACCCACCACCCCTGTGTACAAAAACTTGCCCTGCACATCTTTAACTTTGCCCGTTTCATCTTAAATCTATGCACTTTTGTATTTGACATTTCCATCCTGGGAAAAATGTTCTGACTGTCTACCCTTTCAATGTCTCTCATAATTTTATATACTTCTAGCAGGTAAATTTATCTTGATTGTCATAGAGTAGAGTTGTATGACAGAGTCAGAGAGTCACACAACGTTGAAACAGGCCCTTCGGCCCAACTTTCCCACACCGATCAACATATCCCATCTACAGTAGCCCCACCTGCCTGCGTTTAGCCCATACCCCTCGAGTAGGGGAATCGAGGACCAGGGGACATAGGTTCAAGGTGAAGGGGAAAAGATTTAATAGGAATCCGAGGGGTCACGTTTTCACACAAAGAGTGGTGGATGTATGGAGCAAGCTGCCAAAGGAGGTAGTTAGGCCCATCGTTTAAGAAACAGTTAGACTGGTACATGGATAGGACAGGTTTGGAGGGATATGGACCAAGCACAGGCAAGTGGGACTAGTGTAGCTGGTGTGAGCAAGTTGGGCCGAAGTCCCTGTTTCTACACTGTACCACTCTATGACTCTATCCCTCTAAACCTATCATTTCCATGTACCTGTCTAAATGATTCAGAAACATTGCAATAGTACCTGCCTCAGCTGACTACGGGTGCTGTCTGTACAGAGTTTGTACGTTCTTGCCATGTGGACCCAGCACACTGATGTAATTATAAATAAAGCACATCAACGCCTCTACTTCCTGAGAAGATTACGGAAATTTGGTATGTCAGAGAGGATTCTCTTGAACTTCTACAGGTGTACAGTAGAGAGCATATTGGCTGGTTCGGCAAATTGAACGCCCAGGAGCGGAAAAGACTGCAAAAAGTTGTGAACACTGCCCAGTCCATCATCGGCTCTGACCTCCCCACCATCGAAGGGATTTATCGGAGTCGCTGCTTCAAAAAGGCAGCCAGCATCCACATCATCCTGGCCACACACTCATTTCATCCCTGCCATCGGGATGAAGGTACAGGAGCCTGAAAACTGTAACGTCCAGGTTCAGGAACAGCTTCTTCCCTACAGTCATCATGCTATTAAACACTACAACCTCAAATAACCTCTGAACTACAGTAGACTATTATTATTATTATTATTATTGCACTACTGTTGTATATGTGTGTGTGTGTGTACTTGTGGGTATGTGTATAAAATATATATACACATTGAACTTTTTTTTTCTCTCTCGTTTATCATATTGTTTACACTGTACTATGTTTACATATTCTGTTGTGCTGCAGCAAGTAAGAATTTCATTGTTCTATCTGGGACACATGACAATAAAACACTCTTGACTCTTGACCCTCGTGAGTTTTCTCCGGGTTCTACGGTTTCCTCCCACAGTCCAAAGACTTACAGGTTTATAGGCTATTTGGCTTTGGTAAAATTGTAAATTGTTCCTAGTGTGTAGGATAGTGTTAGTATAGTTAGGATAGTTAGGAGTTTTGGTCTCCTAATCTGAGGAAAGACATTCTTGCCATAGAGGGAGTACAGAGAAGGTTCACCAGACTGATTCCTGGGATGGCAGAACTTTCATATGAAGAAAGACTGGATAGACTCGGCTTGTACTCGCTAAAATTTGGAAGATTGAGGGGGGATCTTATAGAAACTTACAAAATCTTAAGGGGTTGGACAGGCTAGATGCAGGAAGATTATTCCAGATGTTGGGGAAGTCCAGAACAAGGGGTCACAGTTTAAGGATAAGAGGGAAGTCTTTTAGGACCAAGATGAGAAAAATATTTTTTCACAGAGAGTGGTGAATCTGTGGAACTCTCTGCCACAGAAGGTAGTTGAGGCCAGTTCATTGGCTATATTTAAGAGGGAGTTAGATGTGACCCTTGTGGCTAAAGGGATCAGGGGGTATGGAGAGAAGGCAGGTATGGGATACTGAGTTGGATGATCAGCCATGATCATATTGAATGGCGGTGCAGGCTCGAAGGGCCGAATGGCCTACTCCTGCACCTATTTTCTATGTTTCTATGTTTGTCATTGTTCATGAAATGTCCTTCCTTCTGAGGCAAGTTCGTAAGTTACAGATTTGGCCCTTCGAGCCAGCACCGCCATTGAATGTGATCATCCCCAATCAGTACCCCGTTCCTGCCTTCTCCCCATATCCCCTGACTCCGCTATTTTTAAGAGCCCTATCTAGCTCCCTCTTGAAAGCATCCAGAGAACCTGCCTCCACCGCCCTCTTGAGGCAGAGAATTCCAGACTCACCACTCTCTGTGAGAAAAACTGTTTTCTCGTCTCCGTTCTAAATGGCTTACTCCTTATTCTTGAACTGTGGCCCCTGGGTTCTGGACTCCCCCAACATCCTGCACCATTTTCTATGTATACGGGGATCGCTGGTTGGCGGTGGGCCGAAGAGCCTGTTTCCACGCTGTATCTATAAAGTACACTAAACTAAATAATATGGAATACTCTGTTGTTAATTCGCAATGTCGACACAGAATTTGAAACTGTAGCTTTTGATTATGGTTAATTATTAAAAGTATTTTTCCTTTGTTCGGTTCCAGGTGTGTTCTCAGACTGGAAAAGGCTGCAAGAAAGGATTTGCCAATCACCGGTTTAAGTCGGTGGTTTCTCCACAGCTGTTTAAAGGGGAGGATGTGCTTAAAGGTGATGTTTATTATAATAGTTTAAAGCATTAATAAAGTATTTACAGTCAAGAAACAGGCCTTTCAGCCCAACTGGTCAATGTTAGTCACAGAGGTGGCACAGTTGTGCAGCTGGTAGAACCGTTGCCTCAGACCAGAGACCTGGGTACGATCATGAACTCGGCTGCTGTCTATGTGATGTTTGCACGTTCTCCCTGTGACTGCGTGGGTTTCCTCCATGTGCTCAGGTTTCCTCCCACATCCAAAAGACATAGGTTAATTGGCTTCTGTAAATTACCCCTAGTTCGTAGGCAGTGGTTGAGAACGTTGAATTACATAGAACAAGTATGAATTATCATTATTGTCGAACCTCCTCTGGGACCACGACACAAAGAGCTGCCATGCTCCAGCACCATCTTAGTGTGACTCAGTGGGATTGATGAGTTTGCTTTGTTGGGAGCCAGCATGGACCCTGAAGGCTGAATGGCCATCTTCCGTGTTGTTATACCGAAAATGCGGGAATTGGAGGGAATTGTGAAGGGGGGGGGGAAACTCGTTGAAACTTACCAAATACTGAAAGGCCTGGATAGTGTAAATGTGGAGAGGATGTTTCCACTAGTGGGAGAGTGTAGGTTCAGAGGCCATAGCCTCAGAATAAAAGGACGTACTTTTAAAAAGGGGATGAAGAGGAATTTCTCTAGTTGGACGGTGGTGAATCTGTGGAATTCATTGCCACAGACAACTGTGGAGGCCAAGTCAATGGATATTTTTAAGACAGATTGGTATATTGTTGATAAGTACGGGTGTCAGAGGTCATGGAAAGAAGGCAGGAGAATGGGGTTGAGAGGGAAAGATGGGTCAGTCATGATTAAATGGCAAAATAGGCTTTATATGCCAAATGGCCTAATTCTGCTCCTAGAACTTATGAACATTAACTTATTGAGTAAGGAAAAGGTTATTTGATCCCCTCTTCTATTCCTTCTGTACTGATGTATGATTGTTTTTTTAATTCCAGTTACTTTCCATTATTGCAATTTGGGAAAACACATTAGGTTAAGTACCAATGACGACAACTTTGGGATCCACTCCAACGGCAAGGTGTTTGCAACTCGTACCCAATACATCCACTCAACCTATCACTTCAAGGTTCTCGCAAAGGATTTAACAAGTCACGAGAAATGGAAAGTTCATGTCCATTTAGAGTCTTCGGCAAATCACCAGAAGCTGGTAAGAAATGTCATTTAACCAAGAATTTTTGGCAACTGCATGGACAGGAAAGGTTTTGAGTGATGTGATTTACTGAGACGGTGCATGAGTGGGAGGCACGGTGGCGCAGCGGTAGAGAGGTGGGTTCAATCCTGACTACAGGTGCTGTCTATACGGAGTTTGTAACTTCTCCCTGTGACACGCCTGGGTTTTCTCTGGATACTCCGGTTTCCTCCCACACTCCAAAGATGCACAGGTTTGTAGTTTAATTGGTTTCTGTAAAATTGTAAATTGTCCCTGGTGTGTAGGATAGTGCTAGTGTATGGGATGATCGCTGGTTAGTGTGGTCTCGGTGGGCCGAAGGGCCTGTTTCCAAGCTCTACCTCTGCAGTGATCCTGGTTAGGATGGACGAATCGGGCCAAACGGTATATTTTCATGCTCGTGTGACTCTAAAACCAGGCTTATTTACTTTTAATTTAGTTTAGTTTAGAGATGCAGCATGGAAACAGGCCATTTGGCCCACCGAGTCCATGCCAACCAATTATCACTCGTACACTAATTCTATCATGCACACTGAACAATTTACATAACTAAATAACCTACAAAACTGCATGACTTGGGAGGGAAACCAAAAAAAGTATGTTTGTACTTTGTGATTCATCTTGACATCCTCTGTCCTTCCCACAGAGGGAGTTATGCTTGTGGTCACTTCTGTGTTCCTTTAAAAAAAAATTTGTTTCATAGAATCGTTCAACATAGTTACAGCTTCAGTAAATCAGCCAAGTATAAAACTCCAAATTTACCAATCGAGAGGTAATTTACAGCAAGCATTGAGTAAGAGAGCATGGCTGCGGGGGGGGGGGGGGGGGGGGGGGGGGGGGGGTAGGTTTCCTTTTGAGGCAGTGACTCAATGATTCAACTCAAATGATATTTTAGTCAAAGATCCAGTAATTTAATGAAACTTGATTGACACATGTACCGAGGACAGCAAAATCCTTTGTTTTTGCATACAATACACAAAATACGCAAAGAGTTGCCACGTTTCTGGCAAAGACAAAGCTACAAAGTACTAATTATAAGTTCATGTTGTAGGAACAGAATTAGGCCATTCAACCCATCACAACTACTCCACCATTCAATCATGGCTGATCTATCTTTCCCTCTCAACCCCATTTTCCTGCTTTCACCCCGTAACCCTTGACACCTTTACTAATCAACAATCTACCAATCTGCACCTTAAATATATCCATTGACTTGGCCTCCACAGCCTTCTGTGGCAATGAATTCCACAGGTTCACCAACCTCTGACTAAAGAAATTCTTTCTCATCTCCTTTCTAAAGGTACGTCCTTTTATTCTGAGGCTGTGGCCTCTGGTCCTAGGCTCTCCCACTAGTGGAAACATCCTCTCCACATCCACTCTATCCAGGCCTTTCACTATTTGGCAAGTTCCAATGAGATCCCCACTCATCCTTCTAAACTACAGGCCCAGTGCTGTCAAACGTTCATGATATGTTAACCCAATCATTCCTGGGATCATTCCCGGAAACCTCTTCTGGGCACTCTCCAAAGCCAGCACATTCTTCCTCAAATATAGGGCCCAAAACTGCTCACAATACTCCAAATGCAGTCTAACCAGTGCTTTATAAAGCCTCAGCATTACATCCTTGTTTATATATTCTAGTCCTTGCGAAATAAATGCTTGCATTGCATTTGCCTTCCTTACTAGACCTGATGCTCCCTTTTTATTCTCGGCGACCCCCCTCCCCCATCCCACTGGGACCCTCTTTGTTCTCGATCCCTTGTCCTGAAGATACCTTCGATGGTGGGGAGGTCAGTATCCATGATGGACCGGGCATTGTCCACCATCACTGCCACTGGGTTATTCAGGCCCAGAAAGCCAATTCCTCAACGTGGTTCAAAGGGGATTCAGATAAGCATTTGAGGGGTACGATTTCACTAAGTGCAGCGGTCAAAAGGACAGGGTGTAAGGCAGCGAGCAAACACCTGTAAGGAAGGGTGGAGTAACAGGTCTGTAGAAGGTGGGGAATAGCAGGAAAGCAGTCTGAAGGTTGGGCCGACGGAAGAGGGAGCCGATAATCCCGCCGATCTCCGTCAGTGAGCACGAACCACCAGCGAATAACCCCATCGCCGTCGTAAGTCACGGGTTCAGCGTGAAAGCGGGAAAAGGCGCGGAGAAGATTCACGAGGGTGTTGCCAGGACTTGATGGGCCTGAGCTATAGGGGAGGTTGAGCAGGCTGGGACTTTATCCATTGGAGCGCGGGAGGATGAGGGGGTGATCTTACAGATGTACAAATAATGAGAGGCACATTCTTTTACCCAGAGGAGGGGAATCAAGAACCAGAGGGCAAAGGTTTAAGGTGAGAGAGGAAAGATAGGAACCTGAGTGGCAATGTTTTTACACAAAGGATGATGCACGTATGGAACAAGCTTCAGGAGGAGTTAGTTGAGGCAGGTACTATCGCAACGTTTAAATATTATATGGATAAGTACATGTATAGGATAGGTTTGTAGGAATATAGTTCAAATACAGGCAGGTGGAACTAGTGTAGATGGGGTATGGGGTTTTGGTCGGTGTGTGTGTTGGGCTAAAGGGCTTGTTTCCACGCTGTATGATGCTACGTCTATAGGGTGTGGGAGAAAACTGGACAATCGGGTGGAAGCCTACACGGTCATAGGGAGAACATGCAAACTCCACCCAGCCAGCAACTAGACATTCTCCCTCGCATCCGCATCAACTCCCAAGGATTCGATCCTGACCACGGGTGCTGTCTGTGTGGAGTTTGCACGTTCTACATGTGACCACATGGGTTTTCTCCGGGTGCTCCGGTTTCCTCCCGCATCCCAAAGACTTGCGGTTTTGTAAGTTGATTATCCTTTGTAAATTGCCACAAGTGAGTAGGGAGTGGATGCGAAAGTGGGATAACATAGAAATAATGAGAAGAAGGGTCTCGACCCAAAACGTCCCCCATTCCTTCTCTCCAAAGATGCTGTCTGTCCCGCTGAATTACTCCAGCTTTTTGTGTCGAGGGCAGGGCCAGAGTTCCGTATAGAGGGGGTGGTGGCATCATGGGGAAGGCATTGTGTGGCCGGGGTCTGTAGCCCTCTGACGTTTTTGATTGTTTGGCAGGTTTTGGGGAAGCACGCTGTTCCCACGCTCCGTTTCCCGAAACACAGCAGCTTGCGCCGACAGAAGAGGGAGTGGATAATCCCGCCGGCCTCCGTCATGGAGAATGAATCAATAATGAAGAACCCCGTCGCTGTCGTAAGTCACGGGTTCAGCGTGGAAAGCGGGAAAAGGCGCGGGGAAGATTCACGGGGATGTTGCCAGGACTTAAGGGGCCTGAGCTATAGGGGAGGTTGAGCAGGCTGGGACTTTTATCCATTGGAGCGCAGGAGGATGAGGGGGTGATCTTACAGACGTGTACAAAATCATGAGAGGCACATTCTTTTACCCAGAGGAGGGGAATCAAGAACCCGAGGGCAAAGGTTTAAGGTGAGAGGGGGAATATAGGCACCTGAGTGGCAATGTTTTTACACAAAGGGTGATGCATGTATAGAACAAGCTTATGGAGGAGTTAGTTGAGGCAGGTACTATCGCAACGTTTAAATATTATATGGAGTAGTACATGGTGGCCGACTAGGAAAATGGGAGATGCAGCGAGACCTGGATGTCATGGTACACCAGTCATTGAAAGTGGGCATGCAGGTGCAGCAGGCAGTGAAGAAAGCGAATGGTATGTTAGCTTTCATAGCAAAAGGATTTGAGTATAGGAGCAGGGAGGTTCTACTGCAGTTGTACAGGGTCTTGGTGAGACCACACCTGGAGTATTGTGTACAGTTTTGGTCTCCAAATCTGAGGAAGGACATTATTGCCATAGAGGGAGTGCAGAGAAGGTTCACCAGACTGATTCCTGGGATGTCAGGACTGTCTTATGAAGAAAGACTGGATAGACTTGGTTTATACTCTCTAGAATTTAGGAGATTGAGAGGGGATCTTATAGAAACTTACAAAATTCTTAAGGGGTTGGACAGGCTAGATGCAGGAAGATTGCTCCCGATGTTGGGGAAGTCCAGGACAAGGGGTCACAGCTTAAGGATAAGGGGGAAATCCTTTAAAACCGAGATGAGAAGAACTTTTTTCACACAGAGAGTGGTGAATCTCTGGAACTCCCTGCCACAGAGGGTAGTCGAGGCCAGTTCATTGGCTATATTTAAGAGGGAGTTAGATGTGGCCCTTGTGGCTAAGGGGATCAGAGGGTATGGAGAGAAGGCAGGTACGGGATACTGAGTTGGATGATCAGCCATGATCATATTGAATGGCGGTGCAGGCTCGAAGGGCCGAATGGCCTACTCCTGCACCTAATTTCTATGTTTCTATGTTTCTATGTACAGGATAGGTTTGTAGGAATATGGTTCAAATACAGGCAGGTGGAACTAGTGTAGATGGGGTAAGGTGCTTTGGTCGGTGTATGTGTTGGGCTGAAGGGCTTGTTTCCACGCTGTATGATGCTACGTCTATAGGGTGTGGGAGGAAACTGGACACTCGGGTGGAAACCTATACGGTCAGAGGGAGAACGTGCAAACTCCACACAACCAGCAACTAGACATTCTCCCTCGTATCCGCATCAACTCCCAAGATTCGATCCTGACCACGGATGCTGTCTGTGTGGAGTTTGCACGTTCTACATGTAACCACATGGGTTTTCTCCGGGTGAAGGCAGGAGAATGGGTTTGAGAGGGAAATATAGATCAGCCATGATTGAATGGCGGAGTAGACTCCATGGACTGAATGGCCCAATTCTGCTCCTATGTCTTATGGTCCAAATATCTTATGGCAACATGTCTAGGGGCGGCATGGTGACGCAGTGGTAGCTGCTGCCTTACAGCGCCAGATTTGATCCTGACCATGGGTCCTGTCTGCACGGAGTTTATACCTTTTCCTCATGACCTGCGTGGATTTTTTCCGGGTGCTCCGATTTCCTCCCACACTCCAAAGACGTGTAGGTTTGTTTGGCTTCTGTAAAAACAAAATGTTTATGTGCCCTAGTGTGTGTCGTGCACGGGGTGATCGCTGGTCGGCACAGACTCGGTGGGCCGAAGGACCTGTTTCCGTACTGTTTTTCTAAAGTCTAAAGTAAAGTGCCAAGTCTAAAATCTCTGCTCACCATTTCCTCCTTTAGGTTGTCTCTGACATCAAAGACCCGGAACCGTTAACCTACACCATCACAGGACCAGGGGCAGACGAACCTCCAATTGGCTTGTTTGTGATCGACAAAATGTCAGGCTGTTTAAACATCACAGGCCAAGTGGATCGTGAAAAATACTCTGAGTTTGCGGTGAGTTCTCATCACTGGATATATATACAGTATATTTGCAAGTTCCTTTAGCTTGTGTTTAGGTCCAGGTTTAGCTTTGTTATAGTCGGTGTACAGTGTGTAGCTTTCTTTTGCATGCTAACCAAACGAATGATCCAAGCCGGGTGGCACGATGGCACAGCGGTACCATAGGCAGAGCATCGCCCACGCCAACCAGCGATTCCCGCACACTAACACTTTCCTACACACACACACACACACACACACACACACACACACACACACACACACACACACACACACACACACACACACACACACACACACACACACTAGGGACAATTTCCAAGTTTTTAACCAAGCCAATTAGCCTACAAACCTGTGCGTCTACAAAACTGCACGTCTTTGGAGCGTGCGAGGAAACCGGCGTACCCGGAGAAAACCCACGCGGTCACGGGGAGAATGTGCAAACTCCACACCGACAGCACCCATAGTCAGGGTCGAATCAGTGGGTGTGCATAAAATCATGAGGGGAATTTTGCCTTAATGCAGTCTCGTACCCAGAGTAGGGGAATCAAGAACCCGAGGACATAGATTTAAGGTGAGAGGAAAAATATTTAAGAGGAACCTGAACACTCACTCAGAGGGTGGTGGGTGTATGGAACAAGCTGCCAGAGTAGGTAGTTGAGGCAGGGACCATAACAAATTTAAAAGACTTTTGTACAGGTACATGCATAGGATAGGTTCAGAAGGACATGTGCCAAATGCAGGCAAATGGTATGTGCTTAGATGGGACATCTTGGTCGGCATGGATGAGTTGGGCCGAAGGGCCTGTTTCCGTGCTGTACAACTCTACGACCATGTGACTCCATGAAAGGAATGTGACAATCCTCCATTGCAAATTTATTTCAAAGAATGGCCAAGGCTTCATAACCATATATTCCTTGTGCCTTAAGATTCTTTTGTTATTTCAATTTCAGCTGACGGCACAAGCGCGGGATAAATATGGCCAACCAAAAGAGAATCCCCTGGAACTTAAGATTGTGGTTGAGGATATGAATGATAACGCCCCGGTATTCCAGCAGCAAGTGTTCGTGGGAGGTGTTGAAGAACGGTGCACATTAGGTAAGAACCATGAGCCGTCTTCAATGATCACCCGCTGAGCAGCTTTAAACTTCAAAGATAAAGTGCGGAAATAGGCCCTTTGACCCAAAGAGTCCACGCTGACCAGCGATCCCCACACACTAGCACCATCCTACATACCAGAGACAATTTACAATTTTTACAGAAGCCACTGAACTTTGGAGTGAGTGAGGAAACCCAAAGGAAACCCATGCCGTCACATGGAGAAAGTACAAACTCTGTACAGACAGCACTCGAGGTTAGGATTCAACCCAGGTCTTTGGCGTTGTAAGGCAACAACTCCACCGTGCCGCCCCTGATCTCTGCACAAGGAAATCTCTAAACCTCTGATCCTTCACCTCCAACCTAAGCTCTCTGTTTTTTAAACACCCGTGCTATGAGGGGGAGGGGACACGTTTCTGACGACCGCTCGGGTAGCTTACAAACCTAGGATGTGAACATTAGAGAGAAGAAGCAAGGAACTGCAGATGCTTCATGCCAAAAAAAGGCGTGAAGTGCTGGAGTAACTTGGCAAGACAGGCAGCATCTCTGGAGAACTCTCTGGATAGGTAACGTTTCAAGTTGGGACCCATCGTTAGACATGGATTGTTACCTGAGCTTGTGGGCTTGAGATAGGGTTTTGGGCTGGGACTAATGGTGGCGGGGGGTTGAAGAAAGCTGAAAGAGAGGAGGGGCATATTTAATTCTGTCATTTTAGGTAACATCCCTCTCCCTCTTCCTTCCTACCTCTCTTTCCTGTGCCGCCTCCCTCCCTGGTGTACACACATTTCTTCCGCTATCCTGCCCCCCTTTCCTCCCCACTAGCATCCACCCCCACCCATATACCTCCCCCTTTACATTCCAATCCTCTTCTCTCCTTATCCAACACCCTTTTGGCACAAGGTTAATTCCCGGGATGGTGGGACTGTCATATGCTGAGAGTATGGAGCGGCTGGGCTTGTGCACTTCGGAATTTAAACGGATGAGAGGGGATCTTAGATTATTAAGGGTCTGGACATGCTAGAGGCAGGAAACATGTTCCCGATGTTGGGGGAGTCCAGAAACAGGGGGCACAGTTTAAGAATAAGGGGTAAGGCATTTAGAACGAAGATGGGGAAACACTTTTTCACACAGAGAGTTGTGAGTCTGTGGAATTCTCTGCCTCAGAGGGCGATGGAGGCCGGTTCTCTGGATACTTTCAAGAGAGAGCTTGATAGGGCTCTTAAAGATAGCAGAGTCAGGGGATATGGGGAGAAGGCAGGAACGGGGTACTGATTGTGGATGATCAGCCATGATCACAATGAATGGCGGTGCTGGCTCGAAGGGCCAAATGGCCTACTCCTGCACCTATTGTGTATTGTCTATTGGCTCTTTATCATCTCTAGCCTTGGTCCACCCATCAGTCAATCAAACCCTCCTCACCTGTATCCACCTTTCACTTACCAGGTTCTGTAAACCCCCACCCCCCACCGCTCTTTTCCAGCTTTCTCCTCTCTACTACAATCAGTCCGCAGAAAGATCCCGGTCTGAAACGTCATCTGTCCATTCTCTCCACAGATGCTGCCCGACCCACCGAGTTACTCCAACACTCTATGTTTTGCTCAGAATTCCAGCATCTGCAGTTCTGTCTCTTTTAGACTTTAGACTTTAGAGATACAGCGTGGAAACATGCTCATCGGCCCACCCAACCCGCGCCCATCAGCGATACACTAGCACTATCCTACACACTAGGGACAAATTCCAAATGTTTACAGAATCCAATTAATCTACAAAACTGCATGCATTGTGAGTGTAAGAGTAAAACCAGAGCACCCGGATAAGACCAACACGGTCACAGGGAGAACGTACAAACTCCGTACAGACGGCACCTGTAGTCAGGATCGAATCCGAGCCTGGCGCTGTAAGGCAGCAACTCCACTGCTACGCCACCGTGTCGCCCCTGTTAGTTGAAACCTAACCAATGATGAGACCGGAAGTGCCTTGCAGCTGCGGCTCGCCTGCAGTCCGTTTTTCTTTTCTTTTATTGTTTTCTTTTGTCCCGTTGTTACAGTTTATTTTGGTTTATTTTAGTTGTGCATGTGTGGGGGGGTGGGAGAAACATGTTTTTGGACTCTTCCTTCGGGGGGGGTTCCGACCTTTCTTGCCGTATCCCCCGTCTCCGTCTCCATCTGCGCTGAGGCCTATCGCGGAACTGGCGGCCTCCAACTGGGACCGACCTCGAGGCTCCGGAGGCAGAGCCAGGACTTACCAACGCGAGGCTGGTCGACTTCGGGGTTATGGTGGCGTTGCGACCCGACTTCGGAGCCTCGGGGGCTCGGCCGTGGGCCAGTGGACGACATTGTCCCTGCTCCCTGGACAGAGAACCTGTTATTCGTCCAGCCTCTCCCCTCTTCCAGTTTTCTTCTCTCCCTCCCCCCCAAACCCCAATCCGTTTGAAGAAGGGTTCCGACCCAAGGGTCACCTATCCAAGTTCTCCAGGGATGTTTCCTGACCCTCTGAGTTACTCCAGCGCTCTGTGTCCCATCTGCAGAAGATACAGAAAACTAAAAGCACTATCATGAACAGCTTCTTCTCTGCTGTTATCAGACTTCTGAATGATCCTCCCATATGCTATGGTACTGTCCCAATTCTCCATCCTACCTCATTGCAGACATTGGACATTGTCTCTGGAACAGAAAGGTCTGTTTTACGCTGTAATACTCTATGACCATGACTCTATAACTAGTATGCTGCAATGCTGAGCAACTCTATTCCGCACTCTAGTATTTCTACCTGTTGTACGTGTTTGGCTCGATTGTATTCATGTATAGTATTATCTGATTTATAGTCATACTGCACAGAAACAGGCCCTTAGGCCCAACTTGTGCATGTTGACCAAGATACCCCATCTAATCTAGTCTCATTTGCCTGCATTTGCACTATCCCTCTAACATTTTCTATCAATGTACCTGTCCAAATGTTATTATAACACCTGCCTCAACTACCTCCTCTGACAGCTCATTCGATGTACCTACCACCTCCCGAGTAAAAAAAAGGTTCTCATTAAATCTTTCCCATCTTACCTTAAACCTATGTTCTCTGGTTGTTGATTACCCTAACCTGGGCAAAAGACCGTGTATTCATGCTATGATCTATTCCCTATTTATCCCTTCATGATTTTACACATGACTATATGATCATCCTCCGTCTCCTGCACTCGGGGAAGTAAAGTTACCCAACCCAACCCACCCTTGCCCTATGGCTCAGCCCATCAAGTCCTGACAACATCCTTGCACTCTTTCAACTTTAATGGCATCATTCCTAAAGCCAGCTGACCAAACTGAACACAATACTGCAAATGCAACCTCACAAAGGTCTTGTACAACTGTAACATAATGTCCCAAGCTCTATACTCATTGACTTGACTGATGAAGGCCAATGTACCAAAAGCCTTCTTCACCACCTTATCTACATGTGACGCGACCTTCAGGGAACTGTGTAACTGTGATCAGATAGCACACAAACAAAAGTTTTTCACTGTTCCTAGGGACCCATGACAATAAAGGGAATAATGTTTAGTGCAAGATAAAGTCCGATCAAGGATGGTTTGAATGTCTCCAATGAGGTAAATTGGAGGTCAGGACCTCTCTCTGGACAAATCTAGAGCTAAGCATAAAAACATGGGAGGAAACAGCTTTCTAGTTTTGCCATTTAGTTTGGGAACAGCGTCATCCATGACCGCAAGAAATTACAGAGAATTGCAGACGCAGCCCAGACCATCACACAAACCAACCTCCCTTCCATTTACTCCATCTAAACTTCATGCTGCCTCGGCAAGGTCACCAGCAAAATCAAGAACCAGTCTTACCCCGGTTACTCCCTCTTCTCCCCTCTCCCATCAGGCAAGAGGTATAGAAATGTGACAACGCACACCTCCAGATTCAGGGACTGTTTCTTCCCAGCTGTTATCGGGCAACTGTACCATCCTATCAACATCCAGAGAGAGGTCCTGACCTCCAATTTACCTCATTGGAGACATTCAAACCATCCTTGATCGGACTTTATCTTGCACTAAACATTATTCCCTTTATCAGGTATCTATACACTGTGGACAGCTTGATTGTAATAGTCTTTAGTCTTTGTAATAGACATAGTCTTTTCTCTGACTCAACTAAAAAGCTTTTCACTGTACCTCGGTACGCGTGACAATAATAATCCAAAGCTAAACCTAAGCCATTAATCTACATTTACATTGCGTTTTCTTCTAGGTACCGTGGTTCAGAATTTAACAATCATAGCCACAGATGCAGACATAGGAGCTAATGCCCAAATTGCCTACAGTATTCTATCCCAGGGAGGCATGAATATGTTTGAGGCATATGATAATGGAATGATTAGAACAATAGCAACTAACTTAGACAGAGAGGTTTGTATCAAAGATTCACTTTCTGCAACTCTGTTGAAGCTAATTTACAAATGTCCAGCCCAGCCTATTGAATTTGTTAGACACAAAGTACTGGTGTACTGGGGGAGGGGGGAGAGATTGGGGAGAGGGGGGAGAGAGAGAGGGGGGGGGTGGTTAGGGGAGGGGAGAGAGAGGAGGGTGGTTGGGGGAGGGGAGAGAGAGGAGGGTGGTTGGGGGAGGGGAGAGGGGGGGGGGATGGGGGGAGAGAGGGGGAGGGGAGAGATAGGGGGGGAGGGGAGAGATGGGGGTGGAGATGGGGAGAGCGGGCGGGAGGGGAGAGAGTGGGGAGGGGGAGAGAGAGGAATGGAGTGGGGGAGAGAGGAGAGGAGGGGAAGGAGGGCAGGGGTATATTGCTGGTGTACAGAAAGTACTTACATATAATAATGTTACAGTAAACTGTTTTGTCTTGTTCTGACAGACGAAAGATTTGTACACCCTTGTGGTGAAAGGGCAAGATTTGAATGGAAACTACCAGGGGTTGACTTCGACTGCAAACGTCCAAATCCAGATCCTGGATGTCAATGACAATATTCCTACCTTGGAAAAATATGAGGTATAGACGTGAGAATCCCCATAAAGGCTGCACACCCGCGTTGAACGGCTAGGAAAGCAAACCAACACCTCTACTTCCTTAGAAGGCTTAAGAAATTTGGCATGTCCCCACCACAGAAAGCATTTTATTGCGATGCATTGCAGCGTGATTTGGGAACAGCTCCATCCAAGATCACAAGTTACTGCAGAGCGATGTGGACTTAGCCCAGACCATCAAGCAAACCAACCTCCCTTCCATTGACTCAGTTTATGCTTCAGCCAGCCGTGGCAAGGCCACCATCATAATCAAGGACATAATCAGTCTCTCTCTTTTCCCCTCTCCCATCAAGCATGAGGTACAGAAGTGTGAAATTATACTCCTCTAGATTTAGGGACAGTTTCTTCCCAGCTGTTATCAGCAACTGAACCATCCCATCAACAACTAGAGAGCAGGCCTGAGGTACTATCTACCTCATTGGAGACCCTCAGACTATCCTAATGTTGCATTAAATGTTATTCCCTTCATCATATATCTGTACACTGAGGATGGCTCGATTGTAATCATGTACAGTATTGTCTTTCTGCTGAGTGGTTAGCACGCAACAAGAGCTTTTCACTGTACCTCGGTACACGACAACAAACGAAACTAAATTGAACTTAATGCTATCACTGC
Organism: Amblyraja radiata; assembly: GCF_010909765.2. NCBI lineage: Eukaryota > Metazoa > Chordata > Chondrichthyes > Rajiformes > Rajidae > Amblyraja > Amblyraja radiata. Next base: position 56,028,738 of record NC_045959.1, on the reverse strand, counting down.
TGTTGTGAGCATTTTTGGTTTTTTGAAGGAAACTAAATACTCTCTCAATTAACAGTTTATTTTATAGATTGGTATTGGTTTATTATTGTCACCGAGATACAATGAAAAGCTTTGTTTGTGTGCTTTCCAGTCAAATCATGCCATACATGAGTATAATCAAGTCGTACACATGACCACAGGTAGGGGCAAAGAGAACAATACCAGAGTGCAGAGTACAATGTTACAGTGTTATAGCACTAGAGTTACAGAGCAAGTGCAGGGTCTGCAATGAGGTAGGTTGGAAGATCAGGACTAAACCCTTTCTTATTGGAAGCAAGGGAGCGGGCATGAGTCGACGCGCTAGGCGGGAGTTGCCTGGCTTTTACAGTGACCTCCTGAAAGCCAGGAATTTGGTTACCTTCAGCCAAGGCCCTGCTCCTCAGGGGGAGGAGGGTGTCGTGGCTGTGATGGTGGGTGTCGAGGAGAGGCGTGTGCATGGAGCGATTCCGGACGAGCTTACCCCCGCTCAGTCGGAATTGTTCATAGGTCCCATGGCCCGGGTTCCTCCCCGAGACCCGGCCCCATGCAACATGAGCCGCCTTTCCGAAATGCCCAGCGTGCCGTTCTGTGACGCAGAGAGGCGCGTACTGTACAGGCTGCTCCTGCACACTCTCCACTTCCTCGCCCTCGTCTTCCGTCCAGACACACCCTGGCGGTCCGTGTTACCACCTGACGAGGGGAGCGGTCCCCAGTGGAGGTCTCTCTACAAGGGAGTCCTCCCCCTTTACATCGGGGACCTGGGGTGGAGAGTTTTACACAAAGCCGTGGCCTGTAATAGGTACTTGAGCCGGTTCACGGACTCTTCCCCTGCTTGTCATTTCTGCGGTGAGGAAGAGACCGTGTTCCATGTGTCCATAGAGTGTGAGAGGTTGCAGTTACTGTTCGAATATCTGAAAGGGCTGCTCCTCAAGTTTTGGCTACATTTTAGTCCAACGCTATTAATTTATGGGCACCCGGTACAGAGGGGGGAGGGTCGGGAGGGAGGAGGGGGTCTCCCTGTCGGTCTGCTCCTGGGCCTGGCCAAGATGGCCATTCGCGGGCCCAGGCAGCGGGCAGTCGATGGCCGCACAGCGGTCGGCTGTCTGCCCCTTTTCTGGGGTTACGTCCGTGCTCGCGTGTCCCAAGAGAGGGAACACGCAGTGTCCATGGGGACTGTGGAGGCCTTCTGTGCACGCTGGTCACCGCAGGAGGTTGAATATATTATAGATAAAAATGTTAATATTTTAATTTGATAATTTTGTTTAAGTGTTTTTTAAATTGTTTGAGCTTTCTACCTTCCCTTGTAAATTGTACATTTGTTTAAAAATCTAATAAAAAAAACATTTACAGAAAAAAAAAAAATGTTTTTAAAAAGGGAGGTTTAGACCCCGCCATGATTGAAGGGACAGTGGACAGCGATATATTTCCAGATCAACACAGTGTTTGAGCACCTCCAAGTAGAGAGAGTACAGAGGAGATTTACTAGAATGTTGCCTGGGTTTCAGCAACTAAGTTACAGAGAAAGGTTGAACAAGTTAGGGCTTTATTCTTTGGAGCGCAGAAGGTTAAGGGGGGACTTGATAGAGGTTTTTAAAATGATGAGAGGGATAGACAGAGTTGACGTGGAAAAGCTTTTCCCACTGAGAGTAGGGAAGATTCAAACAAGGGGACATGACTTGAGAATTAAGGGACTGAAGTTTAGGGGTAACATGAGGGGGAACTTCTTTACTCAGAGAGTGGTAGCTGTGTGGAATGAGCTTCCAGTGAAGGTGGTGGAGGCAGGTTCGTTTTTATCATTTAAAAATAAATTGGATAGTTATATGGATGGGAAAGGAATGGAGGGTTATGGTCTGAGCGCAGGTATATGGGACTAGGGGAGATTATGTGTTCGGCACGGACTAGAGGGGTCGAGATGGCCTGTTTCCGTGCTGTAATTGTTATATGGTTTATATGGTTATATAGGGTGGTGTTATCAAGCACCCACTGCCCGATAGGCCTTCTTGGTGATAGATGTAGGATTGGGAGGTGAGGGGGGAAAGAACCCACCATCATCAGTGGTTTTTTAAAGACCTGCTGATATACCTAAGTGGAGCGGATTTCTAGTTTACGTTTAAGATTCAAGATACAGCATGGAAACAGGCCTTCCACTTCCACTAAGTGTTTTATTTTCTGCCTCCAGTATGAAGTATCTGTTCAGGAGAATACTCTGAGCGATGAAGTGACACGCATAAAAGTGATCGATATGGACCAAGAATATACCGATAACTGGCTGGGAAACTTTGAGATTATTGAGGGGAATGAAGGAGGCCACTTCCGATTCGTGATGGATGAGAAAACCAATGAAGGAATCCTCGTGCTTCAAAAGGTAAAGTTGCAAATCATACATAAGTTGTAGGTGCAGGATTAGGCCATTCGGCCCATCAAGGCTACTCCGTCATTCAATCATGGCTGATTTATCTCTCACTCTCAACCCCACTCTCGTGCCTTCTCCCCATAACCTCTGACACCAGTACTGATCAAGAATATGTCAATCTCCACCTTAAAAATATCCATTGACTTGGCCTCCACGCCCTTCTGTGGCAATAATGGTAACAAAGGTCGTTCGTTCTTTGACCGTCCTAACCAAACTTCAGGGGGGGAAGGACACAGGGGGAGACGTCCCCTCCATGTTTTGAGAGGTGGGGGACAATCCCCCCCATGTTCTGTAATCCGGATTTTGAAATTTGGTGAAAAAAAATCTCCGCTTCCCGCAAGACAGTGGGGGTGGGATTGATGATGGAGGGCTCCGGTTCCCTCCCACATTCCAAAGACGTGCAGGTTTGTAGGTTATTTGGTTTTTGTAAAATTGTAAATTGGGCCTAGTGTGTAGGATGGAACTAATGTACGGGGATCACTGGTGAGTGTGGACTTGGTGGGCCGAAGGGCCTGTATGTCTAAACTCGAAACTAAACTAAATTTCACTGTGCATTTACACATGCAACAATAAAACACCATTGACCATTAAGGTGGGATTTTGTCCATAAAGTTTTGGTACAATGGTTCAATGCGCCATGTCTTGGCGCCTTTTCAAAGTCCAATCCATGCTCTAGTTGTTGTGCTCAGTGCCCATTCCAGGTGAGCCCCAGGCTGCTGTCGGGCCTCCGGCCATCGCCTTCCTTGGATGTGTGGATCGACATTATTGCAATAATGTATTGTATACATTATTGCAATAATTGATTACATTTAAAAAAAATAGGGGCAGTCTCAACAACCTCCCCCTGCAGCCCACCTAGCTCGGCTAACTTTGTAATGATTGTGTTCCCTCATAATCCCTGCACAGGAACTGGATTATGAAGAGTCATCAACTCGAGAACTTCTCCTCCGAGTTACCAACAAAGCAACGTATCACTCTTCTGTTATGGCCAGTTTCGCCAGTGGTGGAATTCCCATGATCGGAGGTGGAGGCGGAGGCGGAGGTGGAGGCGGAGGCGGAGGTGGAGGCGGAGGCGGAGGTGGAGGCGGTGGCGGAGGTGGAGGCGGTGGTGGAGGTGGAGGCGGTGGTGGAGGCGGCAAGCCTATTCGGTTAAGAGTCCATGTAAAGGATCAGAAGGAAGGGTTCTCATTCAAGCCAACCACAAAGAGAATCACCATCAGCGAAAACAGGAAGAAAGTCACAATCGGTCAGAAGCTGGGAAGGTACCCAGCCATCAGTGCTGACACTGGCAAAGAGAGCAAAACTGTCAGGTAGAGTGTTCCCCTACGGCCCCACCTCGCATGCATGAGTGCTCACGGGCATTGCCAGCATTGTGAAACGAACCTGTGTCTGTATGACCACCTTCGTGGTGGTTTGTGTGTAGGTGGTGCATATGGGCATTTGTGTTGGGTGCGTGTGTGTGTGTGTCTGTACATGTAATGTGTATTTGTGTCTCTGTATGTGTATGTCTATGCATGTGTTATGTTTGTGTGCCTTTGTGTGTGTATGTGTTGTGTTTTTATGTCTCTGTGCATGTGTGTTGTGTGTAATAACATTGTGTTTTGTGTGTATGGGTGTGTTGTCCGTGAATTGCATGTGTGTGTGTATTTTGTGTGTATATGTGCGTGCATGTGTTTTTTGTGTGTGTGTTTGTGCCTGTGTGCTGTGCATGGGTGTGTGTTGTCCATGAGTTGCATGCGTGTGCGTGTTTTGTTTTTGTGTGTGCATCTGCATGTGTGTGTTATGCATGTGTACATGCTGAGTTTTTGTGTCTGTATATGTGTGTGTGTGTGTGGTATTTGTGTTTGTGCTTGTGAGTGTGTCTGGGTGTGTGTGCGCATTTATTGTGTGATGGGTGTGCGTGTGCCTGTCCTTGTGTGAGTGGGCCCGTGAGTTTGTGACTGTTTGTGCAGGAGCAGTTGTTGAACATGCATGCAATTTAGCAAAACAAAACCACGCTTGCTTTTGTGTCTTTTCCTGCAGATATGCAAAAGGTTCAGATGCAGCCAACTACTTACTTATTGACCAAGAAACGTCAGAGATCTCTCTGGCCAAAATACCTGACCACGAGTCTGAACATGTGGTGAATGGGAAGTACACAGCGACTATACTGGCCATAAATAACGAGGGTGAGTATATAAAGATGGACGGCTTTTACATAGACACATAGATGTGCAGGAATATGATCACACAAGGCAGAAGCTATAAAGGTGAGGACTCTATTCCTTGGTGCGCAGGGGGGTGACAGGTGATCATATAGAGGTGCACAAAATCATGAGAGGAATAGATTGGGTAGACACACAGCCTCTTGCCCAAAGTAGGGGAATCGAGGACCAGAGGACATAGGTTTAAGATTTAATAGGAACCTGAGGGGCAATTTTGTCACACAAAGGGCAGTGCGTGTATGGAACGAGCTGCCAGAGAAGGTACTTGAGATAGGTACAATTGTGATGATTAAGAAACATTTAGAAAGGTACATGTATAGGACAGGTTTAGGGAATTATGGGCCAAACGCTGGCAGGTGGGACTAGTGTAGATGGGGCATGTTGGCTGGTGTGGGCAATAGGCCTGTTTCCCCCACCCAGCGCACCCCCCCCCCCCACTTCGGACGGCCATGCACTGTGACTCAGACTCTGTGACTGTGACTGTGACAATGACTCTGTCACTGTGCTCTATGACGATATTTCAGCTTACTTGCAGAGTTTGTAAAAATTGTGTCTTCCTTGTAGGTTCCGTTCCCACAACCTCCACTGGCACCGTGGTGATAGATGTGGATGATGAAAACGATAACATTCCCATCATAAGTGATCTTCGGCCCTGCATGTGTGACAAAGATGCCTCTTTGATCGTCACTGCCAAAGACCTGGATGCCCATCCAAACGCTGCCCCTTTCACGTTTAAGCTCTCAGACGTAACAGAAAATACCGAGAAATGGAAGATTCTACGCAGAGACGGTAATTGGAATTACAGCAATTGAGAATGGGGTTGAGAGGGAAAGATAGATCAGCCACGATTGAATGGCGGAGTAGACTCGATGGGCCAAATAGCCTAATTCTACTCCTATGACTTATGAACTGGCGGCATGGTGGCGCAGCTGTAGAGTTGCTGCCTTCTGGCACCAGGGATCCTGGTTCGATCGTGACTACGGGTGCCATCTGTACAGAGTTTGTACGTTCTCCCCGTGACTTGCGTGGGTTTTCTCCAGTTGCTCCGGATTCCTCCCACACCCCAAAGACGTACAGGTTTGTAGGCTAATTCGCTTGTTAAAATAGTAAATTGTCCCTAGTGTGTAGGATATTGTTAGTGTACGGGGGTTGCTGGTCGGCACGGACAATGTGGAGCAAAGGGCCTGTTTCCATGCTGTATCTCTTAACTAAACTAAATTTATGAATACTGTGTTATGAGTACACTAATGCTGTCCCACTGTACGAGGTAATTCAAGAGCTCTCCCGAGTTTTAGAAATATCAAACTCGTGGTAAGTACGTAGAATGTACATAGTGGCTATGTCGGAGATCGTGGATGTCTCGTAGCAGCTCTTAATGCTAACGGCAGGTACTCGGGAAATGCGGTAACTCATGAAGTTTCTTCAGCACTGTGAAAAATGTCCATGAGAGCCTACGAACGGCTATTACCGTAATTCTCCGAGTTCGAATCAGGGGAAACTCGGGAGAACTCTTGAATTACCTCGTACAGTGGGACAGGCCCCTTAAGGGTCCAGCCATTCAGCGGAGGGTGAAGAGGGCCTACAGGCAGGAGACCACCGAGAGTGATGAGGGACCTGCCCTTGGGGGGGGGCTGGTAGCAGTTGCCACGTGCGGCGGCAGACAGTAATTAGGACGCCAAAATGTCGGTGCCAAAATGTGACGACATTTGTGTACTGCCTAGATGAGACCATTTTGCCGTGTTGTATTTTAAACAAAGCAACTCACTGTACCTAGGTACATGTGACAATATAGTATAAGTGAATCATTGATTTTATGTTTTACCCATGTCTTTTCTAAAGGTACCAGCGTGATGCTCCAGCCCTTGAAAGAACTCTGGCCTGGCAAGCATATCATCCCAATCGAGGTGTTGGATAATCAAGGAGCAGGCAAAGTCCAGGACCTAGAGCTTCACGTGGTAGAGTGTTCTGGCAAAGATGGGAGCTGCTCGGAAAAGGCAACGTACATTGGGTCCAGTGATGCTCGCCTTGGCCCAGCAGCCATTGGGCTGATGGCTCTCGGGGCTCTGTTGTTGCTACGTAAGTTCAGCAGTAACGTAGATGAAGTGTGCGGGAAGGAATTGCAGATGCTGGTATAAACCGGAGATGGACAGAAAATGCTGGAGTAACTCAGCGGGACAGGCAGCATCTCTGGACAGAAGAAATGGGTGAAGTTTTGGGTCAGACGTGGGGATCTGAACAAGAGTCTCGACCCAAAACGTCCCTCTTTCCTTCTCTCCCGAGACATCGCCAGTCCCGCTGAGTTACTCCAGCATTTTGTGTCTCGTAACGTAGATGAGTTGAGTTTATTGTCACGTGTACCGAGGTACAGTGAAAAGCTTTCAGTTTGGTTTAGAGATACAGCGCGGAAACAGGCCCGTCGGCCCTCCGGGTCCGTGCCGGCACCCAATCACCCAGTACACTAGCACTTTCCTACACACATTAGGGACCTTTTATCATTTTACCAAAACCATATAACCTACAAACCATTGGAGTGTGCGAGGAAACCGGCGATCCTGGAGAAAACCCTGCAGGCCATGGGGAGAACGTGCAAACTCCATACAGACAACACCCATAGTTAGGACCGAACCCGGGTCTCTGGCGCTGTGAGGCAGCAACTCTACCGCTGCGCTACTGTGCTGCCTCTTTTAGTTGCATGCTAACCAGTCAGCGGAAAGACAATATGTGATTATAATCGAACCATCCACAGTATACAGATACAGGATAAAGGAAATAATGTGAATAACGTTTAGTGCAAGTTAAAGACCAGTAAAGTTCAATTAAAGATAGTCTAATGGTCTCCAATGAGGCAAATAGTAGCACAGGACTGCTCTCTAGTTGATGGTTCAAGTGCCTGATAGCAGCTGGTAAGAAATTGTCCCTGAATCTGGAGTTGTGCATTTTCACACTTCTATACCCGATGGGCAAAATATACATAACTCTTGATGTAGCCCAGTCCATCACATGGACCAGACTCCCCAACATCTACTACTCCATCTACTACTTCACTCTGCCTCGGGAAAGCAATCAAGGATATGGCAATATGTTGCCACGAGACCTGGGTGTGCTTGTACATCAGTCACTGAAAGTAAACATGCAGGTACAGCAGGCAGTGAAGAAAGCTAATGGCATGTTGGCCTTCATTGCGAGAGGATTTGAGTTTAGGAGCAAGGAGGTCCTACTGCAGTTGTACAGGGTCCTGGTGAGACCGCACCTGGAGTATTGTGTGCAGTTTTGGTCTCCTAATTTAAGGAAGGACATTATTACTATTGAGGGAGTGCAGCGTAGGTTTTCTCTGTGGAATTCTCTGCCACAGAAGGCAGTGGAGGCCAATTCACTGGATGTTTTCAAGAGAGAGTTAAGGGTCTGTCCCACTGTACAAGGTAATTCAAGTGCTTTCCCGAGTTTGCCCTGATTCGAACTCGGAGAATTATGGTACCAGCCGCTTGTAGGTACTCGGGGCTCTCGTGGACATTTTTCAACATGTTGAAAAAACTTCACGAGCTTACCGCATTTCCCGAGTACCTGCCGTTAGCATTACGAGCCGCTAAGAGACATCCCGAGCTCTACGTACTTACCACCAGTTTGATTTTTTTTAAAACTCAGGAGAGCTCTTGGGTAAACTCGTATAGTGGGACAGGCCCTTTAGATATACAGCAGTTCTTAGGCCTAAAGGAATCAAGGGATATGGGGAAAATGCAGGAACAGGGTACTGATTTTGGTTGATCAGCCATGATCATATTGAATGGCTGCACTGACTCGAAGGGCCGAATGACCTACTTTGCACCTATTTTCTATGTTTCTATGTTTCCCACCACAGATGCTGCCTGACCGGCTGAGTTCCACCAACATTTTTTCCTTTTTCACTGTCTCATTCCATTATTTCTGCCTTTACCATGATGAATATGTTGAAATTCAGTAGATATAATTTCAGTTACAAAGGGTGCAGAGAAGATTTACGAGGATGTTGCCAGGACTTGAGGGCTTGAGCTACAGGGAGAGGTTAAGCAGGTTAGGACTCTTCCTTGGAGCACATTAGAATGAGGCGTGATCTTATAGAGGTGTACAAAATCATGAGAGGAACCTGGGGCAGCACGGTGGAGCAGTGGTAGAGTTGCTGTCTTACCCGGGTATAATCCTGCCAAGGGTGGTGTCTGTGTGGAGTTTGTATGTTCTCCCCGTGACCGTGTGGGTTTTTTCCCTGTGCTCCAGTTTCCTCCCACACTCTAAAGACGTGCAGGTTTGTAGGTGAATTGGCTTCAGTAAAATTGTAAATTGTCCCTAGCGTACAGGATAGTGTTAGTGTGATCGCTGGGTGACGCGGATTGCACAAATTTCTGCCCAGAGTAGGGGATTGATAACCAGAGGACATATGTTTGTGAGGAGGGGAAAGATTTAGGAACCTGAGGTGTAACATTTTCTACACAAAGAGTGGTGGGTATATTGAACAAACTGCTGGAGGAGGTATTTGAGGCAGGTACTATCATAATATTTAAGAGACAATTGGACAGGTGCATGGATAGGATAGGTTTTCGAGGGATAGGGGTAAAACACAGGCAGGTGGGACTAGTGTAGATGGGGCATGTTGGTCGTTGTGGGCAAGTTAGGCCGAAGGGCCTGTTTCCACGCTGTCTGACTATGACTATAATTTTGTGTGACGGGTTTTACGTGATTTATTATCTAACCTTACACAAATTGTTTGTCTGCAGTTGTTCCTCTCCTGCTGCTGTTCTGCAAGTGTGGTTCTGGAGCGTTTGGAGGTGCCGGTAGAGCTCAAGAATTCATATCAATGCACACTGAATCACATGGAACCGTGGAACATAAAAATATCGAGGGCGGAGGAGAGAGAGACACGGTCTGTATTAAAGTTGCCTCATCTTCATATCATGCCATTAATTCAACTATTTTTATTGATAAACCAAAGAGTACTAGTAATAAACAGTGTGTAACTGGTTTGGTTTAGACCAGGGGTGGGGAACCTTTTCATGTTTGAATGCCACATTAAGTTAGCTGTAATCTAATAATGTCGCATCCAAGAAACTTCAATTAGATACTTCAAAATGTACATTATTTTGTTAAAATCTAATTACTATGTACTAACTTCAAGAAAATGAAAACAATTTGTTAATTCTAAAGTTAACTAACCTTTTAATGACTTTGTTGTGAGTGCTTTTTGTGGCAAAGCATTTGAATATTTGGTTGCAACATGGAGGTACGCAGTTTCAGCTGATCTTCTAGATGTGTATCCATCATTTGTGACCTTGAGGGCGCCTTGATTTGGGTTAGATTTGCAGCTATAAGTGGTTGAAAAGCAAGAAAGCATTTTTCGTGCATGTTGCCGAAGACGTGGGTATTCTACTGCATTTTTCCATATTTCAATCGGATCTTTCTTAGCATCAAATAAGGACTTTAAAATGTCATCTTCTGAGAGTTCAATCAATTACATCTCAATCGTGATGTCATGATGCTCAAAGTGGTGAACCTTTCATTGATTTCTTTAATTAATAAGTCTATAACAGCTGCGTATTCTTCAAATGATTTGCATGAATCCTCCTGCTCATCAATGACCTTCGCTAACTGGGGAAAATGTTAATCTGAAATTTCATACTGAAGAAGAGCTTTGAAAAAAGATAGCTTTTTTCAAAACGCTTGAATTTTTTGCCACATATATATAAACATAGTTTTACCTTGCAAAGAAACATTCAAGTCATTTTGCCTTGACATGATATCACACAGAAATGCAGTATTTCTATAGAAATCGTCTTTCACTAATTCAAACTGCCGAGAAGGCCGCATGTGGCCTTAAGCCGCAGGTTCCCCACCCCTGGTTTAGACACAAAAATGCTGGCGTAACTCAGCGGATCAGGCAGCATCACTGGAGACAAGGAATAGGTGATGTTTCGGATTGTGACCCTTCTTCAGACTGAGAGCCAGGGGAGAGGGAAACTAGTGGTATGAAAAGGTTCAAACAAATCAAAGCCGTCACCAATAACCAATAACGGTGGAGCCCACAGTGGTTCATTGTTGGCTGTGGAAGAGGTGATAACAAAGGGATACAAAAAGTGAAACTAGCAGGACCACTAGGGTGGGGGACGGATGGAGAGAGAGGGAATGCCAAGGTTACTTGAAATTAGAGATATTAAAATCATGCCACTGGGTTGTAAGCTGCCCAAGCAAAACATGAGGTGCTGTTCCTCAAATTTGTGCTGGGCCTCACTCTGACAATGGAGGCCCCAATGGAGGCCCAGGACAGAAAGGTCAATGTGGGAATGGGAAGGGGAGTTAAAATGCTGAGCAACCGGGAGATCAAGTAGGTTTAGGCGGACTGAGCAGAGCTTGGTTTTGCTGATGTCCACGAGTCCACACCTGGTACTGCGGATACATTAGATGCGGTTGGAGGAGGTTCAACTGAACCTCTGCCTCATCTGCAAGGACCGTGGACGTAGTTAAGGGAGGAGGTTTAGGGACAGGTTTTGCATCTCCTGCGGTTGCAGGAGAAGGTACCTGGGGAGGGGGTGGTTTGTGTGGGTAGGAATGAGTCAACCAGGGAGGTGCGGAGGGAATGGTTGCTGTGGAAAGTGGACCGGGGTGGAGATGGGAAGATGTGACTCATGGTGGGATCCCGTTGGAGGTGGCGCCTTTCCACTTTATCTTCGGTTTAAACCAGCATCTACAGTTCCTTCCTACACATAGTTTTGTTTAGTTCAGTTTAGTTAGTTGACCTCATTTTCCACTCCATAGATTTATAGACATGTGCGACACGGATCTGTATAACATTGCTTGTGGAGGCCAACTCAGTGGGTATTTTTAAACTGGAGATTGATGGATTCTTAATTGGTGCGGGTGTCAGGAGTCATGGGGAGAAGGCAGGAGAAATGGTTTGAGAGGGAAAGATAGATTAGCCATGATTGAATGGTGGAGTAGACTCAATGGGCCAATTGGCCTAATTTTGTTCCTATGACTTATTAACTTAAAGCGCTGGAATAACTCAGCGGATCAGGCATTTTCTCCAGAGAATGTGGATAGGTTACGCTTGGGGTCGGGACTTTTCTTCAAACAGCGGGTTTGTGCCCGCAACAAACCCGAACAGGGAGTTGTGTGCAGGAACACGGGTAACCACTGACCAGTATTCTCCCTCCCATGCAGAAGGTGCCTCTGCTTCTGACGAACGCGCACGGCAGGGCTGGAATGGGGACGTCTATGAGCGAGGTTGATGGATTCAAGGGAGGACCTGGTTACATGGTGAATAATCTGGTTAGTTCAGCAAACATACCCACCCAAAACATGTCCATGACCACCCAAGGCATGTCCATGACCAACTACGGGATGCCCATGACCACCCAAGGCATGTCCAGGACCAACTATGGGATGTCCACGGTCAACCGCACAATGTCAGGTGGAGGCAGCATCAGAAGAAATAGCCAACGCTTTTCCAATATGGAGTCGAACATGAACATGTATGCATCGGAGAATGGCAAATTTGGAACAGCGTCAGGAGATGGCCTTATAGGCTTCATGGATTCATACATCAATGAGGTAGGTTGGAACTTGTTGTAATAAACCCTCGTTAATACAAACCTCTTTATAATGGATTTTGGTTATAGTGGACTGTCTCTTTAAGAACATAGGCTGCTAGTTACATTGTAGAGGTCATTGACATTGACAAGGCATTGAAATCATTGACAATGCATTGACATTGACAAGCAATCTTTTTGATTGTCACTTAACTCTATTAAACAATGTAACAATGAGCCTTTAGAACATAGAACAGTACAGCACAGGAACAGGCCCTTCATTTAATTTTTGTTTAGTTTATTGTCATTGTATGTCGGTACCTAATCCCACAATGACCATGCTGAACATGACGCCAAGTTAAACTGAACTCCTCTGCCTGCATGTGATCCATATTTCACCATTTCCAGCAAACCATGTGCCTATCTAAAATCCTCTTAACTGTGACTCGTGTCTGCTCCCACCACCACCCTGGTACGCGTTCCAGGCACCCACCTCCCTCTGTACAAAAAAAAACTTGTCTCGCACATCTCCTGTAAACTTTGCCCCTCTCACCTGAAAGCTATGTCCTCTTGTCTTTGATATTTCCATCCTGTGGAAAAAGGTTCTGACTGCCTCTCATTATTTCATATACTTATATCAGGTTTCCCACAACCTCCAACAGCCTCAGGGAAAACAATCCAAGTCTGTCCAACCTCTCCCAGTAGCTAAACCCCTCAAATCCAGACATAATTCTGGTAAACCTCCTCTGCATCCTCTACAAAGCTTCCACAACCTTCCTGTAATGGGGCGATCAGAACTGCACGCAATACTCCAGATGTGGCCTGACCAAAGTCCTATAGAGCTGCATCATGACTTTCTGACTCTTATACTCAATACCTGAGTTGATGATTGTTGATTGAGAAACATTCATTGTGAAAAGTGTTTAATTTTTAAGTGCCTTCTTAACTTGTTTCTCTCAACAACCAGGATAAGGGATGACTCTCACCTTGAGAATTGCTTCCTGAACATCACCTATGAGTCAGAAGGGTGTGTCTTTAATTCCCATTGTAGAGATTGAACACGTAAATATTGACAGGTTCCTCAGTGTTGTATTACTGGTGTGCGTACAGTAGGAGGTGCCGTTGTGCAGGTGAGACTAACCCTTGAAGAATTTTAGTTGAATTTAAAGACACAGCATGGAAACAGACCCTTCGGTCCACCAAGTCCACGCCGACCATCGATCACCCTGTTCGCACTTGTTCTGTATAATCTCACTTCCTCGTCCACTCCTTATGCACTAGGGTCAATTTGATTATAGTGACCAATTAACTACAAACCCACATGTCTTTTGGGATGTAGGAGGAAACAGGAACACCCGAAACCCACGCAGTCACAGGGAGAACATGCACATTCCATACAAAGACAACAGCCGAGGTCAGGATCGAACCCGGGCCTATGGCAGTGAGAGGCAGCGGCTCTACCAGCTGCACCAATATATATATATTTTTTTTTTAAATTTTTATTAGAAGTACAGTAAATTACAGTAATACACATCACATATATCTTATTACATTTGTTGTACCACTTCGTTTTTCGAGCTTTAAAAAAGGTAGAAATAAAAGAAGTAAGGAAAGTGAGCAAGAATCGTGAAGGTGCAGGAAAGTGTTGGGAAAAGAAAGCCCCTTAGGGAAGAAGTTAGAGAAGGAAGCAAAGAAAGGAAATAGACCCTAGAAAGAAAAGAAAAAAAAGGAAAAACAATCGCTCTATTATAATACAAAACTCCGCAAAAAAAGGATATATCACCCGTGTTTTTTTTTGTTTTTTTACCCCCCGCAGCTGCACCAATATGCTGCCAATTTATATCACTACAGTAATAATGTAGAAATAAGGAACAGTAGACCCTTGTTTTACACAAAAAGACATAAGGTGTTGGAGTAACTAGGGTGGCACGGTGACGCAGCGGGGACTACTGCGCTGGAGACCCAGGTTTGATCCTATGTGTGCTGTCTGTATGGAGTTTGTATGTTCTCCCCGTCACCTGCGCGTGTGTTCCCTGGGTGCTCCAGTTTCCTGCCACACTCCAAAGACATACAGGTTTGTAGGCTAATTGGCTTGGTAAGATTGTAAATTGTCCCTAGTGTGTGTAGGATAGTGATAGTGCACGGGGATCGCTGGTCGGTGCGGACTCAGTGGGCCGAAGCGCCTGTTTCCACGCTATAATCTCCAAACTAAATTAAACTAAACTAAAACTCACCGGGTCTGGCAGCATCTCTGGAGAACATAGGTGACGTTTTGGTTTGGGGCCCTTCTTCAGACTCGAAACATCACCTATCCCTGTTCTCCAGAGATACCGCCTGACTCGCTGAGTTACTCCAGTACTTGGTATCGTTCCACGATTAGTGCTTTTCCATCTAAACTAAATTGAAACTACCTGTTCAACTTCTACAACGGTGGAAGAGGCACTCAGAACTGCCTGGTGAAGTCCTTCTGCCATTGATTACCTTCTATTTAACGTGCAAATGTCTTTTCTGTTGTAAGATGTTACAAAGGTGATTTTGTTTTCCTTTTTTTTAGAAAGTACACGCGCATAGTTTTGGGGAGCAAGCTGGTCCCACCCGAGACACTCTGCTGGTGTATAATTACGAGGGAGAGGGGTCGCTGGCTGGATCGATCGACAGCTGTGACATGGTCGACGACGGATTCCAGACCGGGCACTCCTACCTGAATGATCTTGACCTGAAGTTTAAGACTTTGGCCGATATCTGCAATGGTAAAGAGCAGAACCAAGAGTTGACGGTAACCCTGGACACTCCAGTGCAGCAAGAAGTTGCGACGAAGCAGGAGTTTGTGAGGAGGCAAGAATTTGTGCAGAAGCAAGAAGAACCCGCTTACATGGTGCAGAATCTGGTTAGTTCAGCAAACATGGCCACCCAAAGCATGCCCATGGCCACCCAAAGCATGCCCATGGCCACCCAAGGCATGTCCATGGCCACCCATGGGATGTCCATGGTCAACCACCCTCCGCAGTACATCTCTGGAGGAATGCAAGGAATGACCCTCATTCCTGACTCAACCCTAATGAGGAAGAATTATGTGGTGACCACCACTATCAACCCAGTGGTGGAAATGGTGACCGACCAAGGTTTTGACCATCAAAACCTTGTCGCCACCAATCTGGTTAATACCATCCCAAGGAGGGTCGGCGTGATCGAGGATGCTTCGGCAGCCCACCAAAATATTGTGGTGACCAAGATGGTTAACGCCGCTGGCGCTGGAGGGATCTCAGAAATGTTCATGGACCCATCAATTGGCCATCAAAACGTGGTAATGACTGAACAATACAGCACCAGTCCCAGGGGAGGTCAAGGAATGGTCTTCAGTCCCGCCATGGCCCAGCAAAACACCATGATGACCACAATGGTTGACGGCGGCTCAGGGGGGATGTACGGGATGGTGGTTGGTGGGCCAGGGCATGCGGTGGAGAAGAACATGATGCTGACCAGGTCGGTCCACGGGGGAGAGTCCCAGCACTCGGCGGGCCATCTGGCCTTCGACCACCACCCCGCCATGGCCCAGCAAAACACCATGATGACCACAATGGTTGACGGCGGCTCAGGGGGGATGTATGGGATGGTGGTTGGTGGGCCAGGGCACGCGGTGGAGAAGAATGTGACGCTGACCAGGTCGGTCCACGGGGGAGAGTCCCAGCACGCGGCGGGCCACGTGGCCTTCGACCACCACCCCGCCATCCACAAGAATGTCACGCTGAAGAAGTCAGCCCACTCCGGCGCGGGAACGTTTCCCAACAAGGCGGCCATGCAGAAGGCCAGAGATTCCCACGGCTCCGTCACGTCCATGACCAAAGTCACCAAAGTCTCACAGCTGATGCAAGAGTAACCAGCTCCCCGCTTCCACGTGCCGCACACCTCCGTCTAAAAATAGCATCTGGTGGAGGAGGGGGTTGAAAATATCAATGTACTTTTTCATCCACAAATCTACATGTGCATATCTCAAGAGTCAAGATGGTCTAATTGTCATATGTACCAAAATCATTACTTGCAGCAGCATAACTGGCTGGTAAATACTTCTATCACAAAAATAAATGTTCAATAAATTAAAAATTAAAACAATATTAGTTCAAAACAAAAGGCCAAAGTCCTTAGTGTAAACTAAGACAGTTCCTGGTCTGAAGCTTAAGGGCCTGTCCCACCATGCGAGTTTAACCAGGAGCTCTCCCAAGTAAAAAAAAAAAATCAAACTTGTGGTATTCTACGAACTCCTACGACCTTCCACGAGTATGTTCACAAGATCCTACGAGTAAAAAGTAACAATTGTTTTCATCACAAGTATATTTTACTCGTGAAGCTTTTTTCAACATTGTGAAAAATGTCCATGAGTAAAAATATACTTTAGTTGGTGTCGTGTAGTGGTAAAGAGCCTGGTGGTTGCAGGGAAGAAGCTGCTCCTGAACCTGGACGTTACAGTTCTCAGGTTCCAGTACCTTCTTCCCAATGGCAGGAGTGAAATGAGAGGGTGATGTGGGTCTCTGATGATGCTGGCTGCCTTTCTGAGGCAGCAACTCCTGTAGATCCTGTCAATGGAGGGGAGGTCAGTACCCGTGATGAACGGGAAGTGTCCACCACTCTCTATAATCTCCCATGTTCCTAGTTAGTGGCACACCTCTGCATTGTTACCCCAAAGGTGAAATTATAAAAAAATCAATTATCAGTTATAGCATGAGGAAATGATTAAAGCTGCTTTTCCCAACATTAAGGAAGGAACGGGGGAGACAAATTAATTGGACTGTTGGCACAAATAATGGGCCGCGAAGTTTATTCGGTATTATCGCTTACACTTTGTGAGAAGCTAATTCAGTGACATGGATTAGGGAAATGGGAGTTAATAAAAAGCTGTTACCCATGTAGTGCAATGGAGTTCCAGAACCTACTGCCTTAAAAGGTTCAAGGTTAAAAGGCACACTTTAGAGCGGCGCGGTGGAGCAGCAATAGAGTTGCTGCCTTACAGCTGCCAGAGACTTGGGTTTGATCCTGATTCCAGGTGCTGTCTGTACAAAATGGGTACATTCTCCCTGTGACTGCGTGGGTTTTCCCAGGGTGCTCCAGTTTCCTCCCACATTCCAAAGACGAACAGATACGTAGGTTAATTGGCTTCAGTTAAAATTGTAAGTTGTCCCTTGTGTGTAGGACAGTGCTTGTGCACGGGATCGCTGGACGGTGCGGACTCAGTGGGCGAAGGGCGTGTTTCCGCACTGTATCTCTAAAGTCTAAAGTCTAAAAGGGGTGTGGTGGTAGAAATCTTTGTCACATAATACGTTTTATCCTAGTTAGCTATGGACAGGGTGCTGGAATATGGAACTAAATGCAAGAATGCACTTTCATACAGCAAAAAGCTCCTTCCATTAACGGGAAGGGTGTGGAGGCTTTGGAGAGGGTCCAGAGAAGGTTTACTCAATGTTAGGAGGTATTAGCTACAGGGAGAGGTTGGACAGACTTGGATTGTTTACTCTGGAACGCAGGAGGTTGAAGGGAGACCTGATGGAAGTATATAACATTATGAAAGGCATAGATAGGGTAGACAGTCAAAAATGTTTTCCCCAGGATGGAAGTATCAAATACTGGAGGGCATAGTGGGGTGGCACAGCTGTAGAGTTGCTGCCTCACAGCGCCAGAGACCTGGGTTCGATCCTGACTACGGGTGCTATCAGTACAGAGTTTGTACCTTCTCCCTGTGACCGCATGCGTTTTCTTCAGTTGCTCTGGTTTCCTCTCATACTCCAAAGATTGTAGATTAATTGTCTTCTGTAAATAGTCACTCATGTGTAGGATAGAACTAGTGTAAGGGGGTTCACCGGTCGGCATGGACCCGGTGAGCCGAAGGGCTTTTTT
This sequence comes from Amblyraja radiata, assembly GCF_010909765.2. Lineage (NCBI taxonomy): Eukaryota > Metazoa > Chordata > Chondrichthyes > Rajiformes > Rajidae > Amblyraja > Amblyraja radiata. Next base: position 56,010,667 of record NC_045959.1, on the reverse strand, counting down.
ACCATGCTGTAACTCTAAAAGTCTAACGGTCATAGATTTACGGTGAGAGGGGCGAAGAAGATATGTAGGGCATGTTTTTTTTTACACAGAGGGTGGTGGGAGCCGCGGTACACACTGCCAGGGGTGGTGGTGGAGGCAGATACAATAGTGGCGTTTAAGAGGCTTTTTGATAGGCACATGGATATAGACAATAGACAATAGGTGCAGAAGTATGTCATTCGGCCCTTCAAGCCAGCACCGCCATTCAATGTGATGGCTGATCATCAACAATCAGTACCCCATTCCTGCCGTCTCTCCATATCCCTCAACTCCGCTATCCCTGAGAGCTCTATCTAACTCTCTCTTGAAAACATCCAGAGAACCGGCCTCCACCACCCTATGCAGGAAGTGGAGGGATATGGATTATGTGTAGGTAGATAAGTTTGTTTTGTTATGTTCAGCACAGACATTGTGGGCCGAAGGGCCTGTTACTGTGCTGTACTGTACTGTTCTATATTCTATGTTCCATGTGATTCTATAATGTAAAACTAGCACTTATTCAAAATAAGCTGAACAATGGTCGTCAGTTAATAAATCGACTATTTAAATAAATGCTGGTTATATTTTCCAATATAATGTACAGATATGGCAACAAAATATTGATTTGTTGATAGTGCACAGATATATAAGTTTTACTTTATTTGTATGTAACTGATTCAGAACAAAATATCGCAAGCAGTTAGAATGGGGCTCGGACCTTAGAGTCATTGTGCATGTTAGACATATATCCTTACGGTTGCAGCTTTTAATCTATATACTGTAAGTATCCTAGACTAAAGGAAATAAAGAACAGGAATGTAGTGGAAATCCTCAGTGGGTCAGGCAGCATCTATGGAGCTACACACAATTGCTGGGGAAACTCAGCGGGTGCAGCAGCATCTATGGAGCGAAGGAAATAGGCGACGTTTCGGGCCGAAACCCTTCTTCAGCCCTTTCCCCAGCAATTGTGTGTACCTTCGATATTCCAGCATCTGCAGTTCCCTTTTGAACACAGCATCTATGGAGCTGATGTTTCATGTTGAAGATGTAGCATTAGAACTGGGTAAATGTAGTAGTCCAACAACAGGGGAAGAGGCACAAGGAACTGCAGGTGCTGGTTTACAAAGAAAGGCACAGACTGCTGGAGTAACTCAGTGAGTCTGGCAACATCTCTGGAAAATATGGATAGGTGAAGTTTACAATCGGGACCCTTGTTAAGAGAGATCAGTCTGAAGAAGGGTCTCGACCCGAAACGTCACCTTTCCACGTTCTCCAGAGTTGCTGCCTGACCCGCTGAGTTTCTCCAACACTTTGCATTTTTTGTTTAGAAGTGGGTGTCTGAGAGTAAAAAAACAAGGCGGCGCAGGGGTCGAGTTGCTGCCTTACAGCGCCAGAGACCCGAGTTCGATCCTGACTCCGGGTGCTGTCTGTGTGGAGTTTTTCCGTTCTCCCTGTGACTGCGTGGGTTTCTCCGGGTGACTGTATCGGGTTGGTTGATCTGTCCTCTCTATTGTGATCACTTGTAACATAGTGGCTCCGTTTACGCTGAGATAGTTGTATATTTTGATGTAACTGCCTGGCTGGTGATGTCCTCATGATATTGTGAAGAATTTATATTTTAATGCAAAAGATCTAAAAAAAATAAACTTTTCAAAACATAATCACAGGGTCGTGGTTTTTATCTGCACGTTTCAGCGCGGAACATCGCGCAGAAGTGGGTCAATACCGAAGTGGCTCGGCGGCAGAGTTGCTGCCTCAGTGCCTGACACCCGAGATCGATCCCGACTCCCTCCTTCCACCTTCCCTTCCTATCATCACCCTGCTCCCCTCCTTGTACCCTCCCTCCCTCCCCCCCCCCCCCCTTCCACCTTCACTTCATCCCTCTTTCTCTCCCTCCCTCCCATAGCCTCTCCTTCCCTCCGCCCCCCTTTCCCCTTCTCCCCTTCTCCTCCCCACCCTGCTCTCCCCGTCCTCTCCCTCTTTCCTATCTTCCTCTTTCCTCTCCCCTTGCCCAAAGATCCTATATCTTTGCCCACTTACTCCTCCCTCGCCCCGCCTCCGCTGACTCAGCGGGCGGTGCCGCTGGCAGGTGAGTCGGAGCGGGCGGGGAGCGGCGGACATAGGAGAAACTACACTAGACCAAGGAGCAGAGATAAGGGAGCAGAAACAATGCCGGGAACACCTTGGTCGAGACGGGCAGCGCTGGCCAGCCTGACCCTCCTGCTGGTGAGTGCAAATGTACCCAACAGTTTGTTCGAATTATCTCAACTTCTCATCATTATTCAGCCCTGCTATACAATGCCCATAACTCAACCCCCCCCCCCCCCCCTCTCTCTCTTTCTCTTTCTCTCTTCCTCCCTCCCTCTCTCCCACCTCAATTAGTTCCTCCTTGGTCAATTTATCCGGTCTGCTGTGATCCTTAGACAATTCAAAACTTTCTCCATTATCCTCTAACCAGCGGTGGAAAGGAAAGCTAAATTTTTGTTTTGTAAGAGTAGGGAGTTCAAATATCACATGGAGTAAAATTCATATTTACAGCAGCTTAGCAGGCCTGTGGACACTGTTCTCAATAGGTAACAAATTAAACAGCAAAAAATTCACTAAAAAAAAAAAAATCATCAATAGAGTTCAAAACTAAAGACTCTAGTGCCCCCAAGACAGTTTATGGTTCGAAGTTTAGTTGGAGCTTCCAGTCTTAACTTTCCAGCGTTTATTCGTTGCAAGTCAAAGTTAATTTTTGGACTCTCGGCTGGGTGTGTGATTATTGCAGCAGACATGAAATGTCACAGGGTGAAACTTGGTGTGGGGGGAAAAGTAAGAATTGTGTGTGGGGGGGGGGAGAGGAAGGGAGGAAGTGTTGGAGGAATAACTCAGTGGGTCAGGCAGCATCTCTGGAGGACATGGATGGGTGACGTTTTGGGTCAGGACCCTTCGGATTGATTATAGCGGGGAGGAGAAAGCTGGAAGAGCGATGGAGGCAGAGACATCAAAAGCCCCCTTATTGTATCCACCTATCACGCACCAAGCTTTAACCAGCTTGCCTACCACCCCCCCCCCCCCCCCCCCCCCCCCCCCCAACAAAAAAAAGCTTTTCA